>NC_056731.1:884392096-884462096 GCF_019279795.1 Protopterus annectens
TGAGGTCTAGGGAGCACGGTTTCAGATTAGGGTTAAGGAACAAGTATGAGTTTTAAAAAAGAAATAGACGAGGAATCCCAGAACTGGTAGTAAACTCAACTAATAATGCAGAATAACACCAGTGAGCCAAACTCACAAAACAGGACACTTTAATGCCAGTAATCATACAAGTAAACGCAATTACAGTTTAGCGCCTTTGTCTAGAACTGTAGATACCTTCAGGACCATGATATAATAGGGAAAAAAATAAAAACATTTAAAAGCAAACTATGTTGCATACACACCCCCATGGGGAAGCCAACCATGTTTAAACTTGGCTGAAAACTCAGTAAACAACTTAAAGCTATCTAGTATCCAAAAAGACAAAAAACATATATGCAAATTGAAGGGTATGCAAAAATACAGAAAATCAAACACAATAAGGTTGCACTAAAATATGCAATGGAAGTGTGACTAGTTAGACTCTGTTTGCTCTCCTTTTTAGTTCACTCGTGACAGATATGCCATTATTGATCCCTGGTGGAAAAGTGGCATCTAATCTCAACTGCCATAGCATCTCCCGGTGTAGGAGAATATTCTTCCAATCATCGGAGTATGCTGAAACGTGTACCTGCTCGATGACAATATGCACATTAATGGTATCTAGCACATTTTTGTGACATGAGGAAAAACTGAGAAGTGTTGACTAATAGTCTTTTCAAAAGATTTTTGATATTGAGTTCTTTCTTATATGTAAAGGACATTTTTTTCAATTCCAAGGTCCCTCTTTCACATTCAAGCATGGACCAGTTTTTACGTATAATCTGCTCAATGCCCTTTACATCCAGAGAATACTGTAATACCATACTCAACTGCCCATAAAACTACCACTGTCAATGTTGTTAGGGGCACAATTTTTTGCAAGACCCTGTTTGATAATAGGAACATACATCCAGTGCCTTTCCAGCCAAACCTCTGCTTGCATGATGTTAAGCAGGGAATCAGGGTATCCTCAGTCAAGAAAAATCTTCTTAAGTACAGCAAATTCCTGTAAACAGTTGTTGTCCTCTGATGTTAGTCTGGAGGTCCTGATATATTTTCTTTTCACAATACCATTTTTTGGTGAAAAGGGTGGCAACTGGAAAATGAAATGAAGTTATTGCAGAAAGTAGGCTTTCTGTAAATTCTGGTCTCTAAACCACCATTGGCTGTCTGTTGGATCTTAATACCAAGTAGTTGATCTGTACTACATTACTGCAGTAGGTGAATTTCAAAATACTCATGTTTGAGTTTATACACAAACACAAAATTTTTCATCTAACACCAGGATCAGCAGGTGGCTAGGTAATGCTGACATCGGCAGACCAAGGGAATATATTCAATCTGCCGATGGCCATTATTTAACGTTACATGAACAGACTGAGACCTTGGAGAAGAATCTATATAAATATAAATTGCCCCAACTGGATATGTTATTTTTGGGTGAAAGTGTCAAAAGGTGCCACGAACGCAAAGGACTCAGATTTTGGAAGTATCTGCAGGTGGTAGAAGAGAACACCTCCTTTCACTTGGAGTTACTTGAATTCTTTGATCACACCAGATTGGAGGTGACCTGTTTAATTATCAAGGAGAAAGAAAAAGCAGATGAAAAAAATTCAAGGAAGACATTACTAAATTAGTGGATTCCATCACAATGGATTTGACTTTTCAGCAACATAAAACACATTTTAATCAGGTATGTCAATCAATTGACAATACACTGGTTCAGTTAAAGAACAGGAAAGATAAAAAAAAATTTTGCACGATGACTGACTACCAGAACAAGTGTCTATCGTAAACCTCCTGGTCAATCTGCTAAAAAAATCCTTTTTTGCAGGCAACAACGTTTGGTATAGCCATCACGCTGAAGAGATTAATGACATTGCGGTCCCTTTAGAAGAAATTCCACCCAGAAGTTCAGAGAGACTGGAAAACAATCTCTGACCTGGCAAACCCTGGGAAATCAGCCAAACTAAACCACTGGGAAGAAGTAGAGCAAAAAGAAAAGGGCAAGAAATGTTATCAGAAGTGGTAACTATAGATGGAGAAGCAGATTCACCCCAAGGGACTGTGAAAGTTACATCTTACTTTGGCTTTAATATCGACAATTATACTGAGATTACAATTGAACCTGTAGATCACACTTTGTTTCTAAAGGGCTTTAATTATATTCCTTTGAGTAGAGTCAACACTGAACACATCCTACTTGATTTAAAACTCTTTACCCGTAAATTGAATCTTCAGATCATATTGGGTGAGAAGGAAGCTCCTTCAACTGATACAAACAAATTTAAAAGAAAAAAGTTTAGCCATCCCTACCTTGCACCCTATGATACATATGTTCTAAAAAGTTTGTGAAAGGGTGATTTGGGAATTGTTAGGCAACCGCTTTCACAATCTCATTGCCGGGGACAGACAGGCTTTGAATTCCATCATGATAGATAAGGAAATCAGACGTATGAAACTCGACAGGTGGGGCAGGCTGGTGATCATGGACAATCTTGACTACACTGGATGAATGTATAATCTGCTAGGTGACACTGATGTTTACAGTACAATATCTCGTAATGAGATTAATATTGCATATGGAAACATTAAAGTTGCTTTGGATGAGTTACATCTATTCAATAATATTTCACAAGAACTGTACAAATTTCTTATGGTGGCTAATTCTGCTGTCACTAAGATTTTTGGGATCCCCAAGTTACATTCATCCATCTCTGACCCCCTACTAAGACCTATTGTTGCTGCAGGTGGTTCTTTTACTGAACCTTTGGCAAAAAATTATCGATCTCAAATTAAAAAATGTATCTCATTTCCTGCATATCATCAGCGAATTATGGGATCTGCTTGACAAACCGTGGAATATTGATATGGGGCAAGGTTGTTTTTTTATAACAAGTGATGTACAGAGTCTGTTTTCCATCATTCCCCATGAAGAGGATTTGCAGTGGTTTGGGGAAATAGTCAACTAGTTTGGCAATTTGTCTGAAAATGATGAGGCTTTGATCTAAAATTTCATGGACACTGTGTTTAATAACAACTTCATTGCGCTTGGTGGTGAAATTCTAGGAGTTATTATGGGGGCTGCATGTGCCCCCACAGTCACCAATGGAGTATTACTTACATGGGAACTTGATGTGTTATTTAAACTCCTACTATTTAGAAATTGTGTTGGCTATTACAGATATTTGGAAAGTCTATTATAACACCACTATTCAAAGGTGGTAATGCACACGATCTCTCAAATTACTGGCCAATCTCCATTCTCTCCCCACTATCAAAAATTCCAGAAAAATGCATACAATCCCAACTACTAAATGACCTCATTAACAAAAACCTCCTAGCTCCCTCTCAACATGGATTCCACCCTGGACATAGCACAATCACAGCTTTACTCTCCTTCACTGATACTGCGAATAAAGCTCTTGATGCTGGCCTATCAACTTCAGTGCTCCTGTTAGACCTATCAAAGGCTTTTGACACAGTATCACACCCTAAGTTATTACAATATTTAGAAAAACCTGGATGCTCTCTAAGCATATTAACCTGGTTTTCCTTCTATCTAAATGACAGACAACAATTAGTTAGATGGAAAAACCAACAATCAGAGTATCTGGCAAATGACACAGGAGTCCCACAAGGGTCCATTTTAGGACCATTACTCATTAATATATTCACTAATGATCTTAATAAAGCCTCCCAACAAAGCATATTAATTCAATATGCAGATGATTCAACTATCATCTCATCCCCCAACAATTTCGCTAACCTCCAGATCACCCAAGTTGCATTCACATCCATAGAAACCTGGCTAAATGATGCTCAATTAATGCTGAACCCCCAAAAAACTAAATTGTTACTATTTTCATCAAAACCTCCAGCTGCAGAATTCAAAATTTTTTCTGCATAACAATATAGAAATAGAACAGGTGCTATCTGCAAAACTTTTAGGAATCACTATTGATAACAATCACTCTTTTGAACAATACATTCTTAATACAGTAAAGAAAACACATTTCACACTTGGCAAACTATACCAACATAAACTCTGCCTAGATAAACAAACTAAGATAAAACTAGCAAACACTTTGATTATCTCATTCCTCTTATATGGAATCCCGATTTTCACCAACCTCCATACATCCCTCAGTAATAAGCTACAATCTTGCTACTACAAGATAGCAACATTTGCCTCTAACATGCCCAACCGCTCACACCACTGCAAATCTATCTCAAACCTATCCTGGCTTGAATTTCTCGACTATCTGTATTATACTCAGTTAACACTTGCTCATAAGCTAATTTTCAAACCTGATAGTGGTTCTGCACTCCAGTCTATCTTACAGACATGCAGCAGAACTAGAACCCTCCGGTCTTCAGAAAGGACACTTTTAAATGTAGCAAAACCTAACAAAAGAGCAGGACAATGCCTATATTCCTACAACATTGCCAAACTATGGAATAGCCTTCCCTCATACATTACTCAACTTGACTACCTAATAGCCTTTAAAACTGCACTAAAAACCCACCATTTAAATAATCCCAGCTGTACCTGTGAAATACAGTGTAAGCCCCCTTAACTTCACACACTTAACTACTCAGATCCTCCTCTTTAACCCTGTTATGTTATTTTCTTCCTCTCTATATGACTGTTTCTCCTACCTATGATACGTGCAATTTACTAATGATTATGATTACTTTCTTGGGATTGAAAATATGTTATTATGTATGCATACAGTCTAATAATTATGTATTAACTATATACCATTACTCCCCACCCTATGCTAATGCATGTATATCTCTTTCACTTTGTATTTGTTGTCTGCAATATTTGATTAGATGTGGAGCTTTTCTCCCCGGGCCTCCACTGAAAATGGGTTTCTGACCCAGTGGACTTTCGCAGTCAACAAATGTCAATAAATAAATAAAATAAATAAACAAATAAATAACTACGTTGTTTGCATGGAATGGTGATAGGAATCGATTTATTGAACTTATGAGAGAAGTAGAATTGAGCACGATTTTCCAACATCTGACTGATTTCCTTCTTCCACATTTCTATTAATAAATAAATGGACTGCAGTGGTGCAGCAGTAGCATTGTCACATCACAGCAAGAGGTTCTCCCGTTCGATTAAATAAGTAAATAAATAAATTATGTTATGTTCTAATTTGTATTTCAGTGAAGCAGGCGGAATAGCCATTAAGCATGAAATACATATGCTAAAATAATTTTCATCTTCTATGCTTTTACCTTTGAGAAGCACCTTCTGTTTTAGTTCATAATGTAGTGTTTCATAAACATTTACTCAAAAGAAAATATAACCTCTCTGTGTGGGTCAAATTCCTTCTGAACACTCTTCCTATTGAAACCGATATTTACTGTCGTAGACTTCCTAGCTCACTCCATGTGAGGGCTATTGATTTGCATGAATAACTTTTGTTTTTAGCTGGCAAGTTGTAAGCTTTACTATTATTTAAATATTGCCCAGTGATAAAGATTTATAACTGATGCCATATCTTATATTTGTGATACTTAATACTGTAGGTGATTCCAACCACACACAATATACTATAGACTTCAAATTCTTTGCCTGGAATTTGTTGCTTTAATAGTTCTTTACTGTCCAGATGTTTGCCTATTGTTTTTGGTCTTTACTTCATAAAATGTATGGTTTTCTGGCAAATCACTGTGTATTGCAGTCACTAAATAATGACATACATCTGAATTTCAGACTTCATAGCCTTCAGAAAATGCATGCTGAAACAAATCGTGTTATTCTAGCAACTTTCTAAATTTATGAGAGCAATATTTAAAATGTGTTCCTGTTTCTGGGCCCTTACCCAGTCATTTTTAAGCTTTATCCAGATTTCTTGTGCTAAGAGACTGAGATTTGCTTGGCATGGTATGAACAGGAAGTGACTCAGACTATCCATTGTGATGGAAAAGAGAATTCATAAAGCTGATCCTCCCTGCAAACATGACACTGAGAAGATGGCATCTACTGTCATATTAGATGTGGCATGTGATTTAGAAACAGAGTCCCAAGAAAGCCAGCATGTGAGCAATGCATCGATGTGCATTTAGCTCAATACATTTCTCTTGATACTTGAGGGCACAAAGAACAGCGCTGTGTCTGACACATGTATCTCACAATCTGCAAGCATTAAAATGGGTACAAAGGTTCCTGAAAAGTAACTCCATCTGGACACAATTTTTTATACATATTTAGCATTAAATTTGCTGCTGAATTTGCATATAACTCCTCCTACTTCCAGTAGGATTGTGGCATATCATCGGAAATACACATTTCAAACACTGCGGACAAAATGACACAAAAATCTAAACACTTTATCATGTCTGTTTTGTGCACTGCCTATCATGTTTCAAATATTGTGAATCAAGCGATAACAAAATAAGCCATCCAGAAAGTCATGTAATACTGCTGATTAGGGCAATAATCATTAACTAAGCAAAATAAGGCTGACATGATCTGATATTTTCTAGTAATCTTTTTACAAATGTATGCTATGATGCTTATCTATAACTTGCACTTAGCTCATAATTTCAGCCATAAAGACATACATGCACAAGTTAAACCCTTAACTTCATTTAATGTTTGCCACTGCAGAAATCTGAACTGGGGAGACAGTAACAGAAAAAAATAATTTCCTTCAATATACATACACAGACACACACACACACACACACACACACACACACACACACACACACACACACACACACACACAAAACACACACACAAAACACACACACACACACACACATATAGATATATATATATATATATATATATATATGGGTTCACTTTATAATTTCAAAATACCGAAATCCCGAATTTCAGTATCCCGAAATTAGAAGGTCAAACCTTTAAAATCGTGAAAGTGCATAATCATGAATTCAAATATCTTGAATTTGCGGTTATGGCTTTATGGTACGTTACGTGCGGTGTTGTGAGTGGATGGTGTGTGATGTTGTGTGTGGATTCAGGTGTAATTTAAGGTAAGTGAGTGTTTTATAAGGGTTTTGTGTGGGGGTTTGAGTGTGTCAACAAGTCCTATTGAATTCATAGACTAGCTTGAGGTGGTGCGTGTGGGTTACTTGAGTGGAGCCTGACTTGTGGATATGCAGCAGTCCCATCAAGACAAGGTCTGAAATTACTTTGTATGTCAGACAGAGTAGTCTGTATGAGACTGAGTAGAGGGGCAGGGCTTTGAGTCTATCTGTGTAGGGTAGATGTTTGAGGCCCTGGATTCTCCTGGTGAGGAACCTCTGTGGTCTCTCCAGCTGCTGCATGTGCTTTGTGAGATACATGCCAAAAGAGACATTGTACTCAATAATGAGCCTTATAAGGGAAGAATACAGGGATGTTATGACCTCATTGTCTCTGGTTGAGATACCCTTACTAATGAGGTGGGCCACGTATAAAAGTTTGCTATCAACCTGGGTGCCCAAGTCCCTCATGACTGATTTCGTGCTTAGGACCTTGTTAGTAATGTGATAATTTGTGGGGATGTCACTCTCCCCAAACAGGATGATGATGCATTTTTGGCATTCATTTTAAGGCCATGTTTATAGCACCAGTCATTTGTTTAGGTAAGACCCTCTTGGAGGAAGTCTACATTACTAGAGGAATTGATGACAAGGCCCAGCTTGCAGTCATCTGCAAACTTGGTCAGGCATAGCTCACTGGTTTTGGCCTGCACCTTAGAAAAGTATATCCCGAACCCTGGGGCACATCGCTTGTTACAGGTCTACTGCTTGATGTGGTTTCCTCTATTTTGACTAGGTGGGTTCTATCAGTAAGCCAGTTTGCTACCCATCTGGTAACATATGGATTTATGCCTAGTTGAGAGAATTTATCTTTTACACCCGAGTGGCTAATAGTGTCGAAGGCTTTGGCCGGGTCAAGGTAGGTGGTGTGTACCGTCTTCCCCTCATCCATAGCTTTGGTTACTGTCTCAAGAAAGTCAACCAAATTTAACAGGCATGACCTCCCCTTGATGAAACCAAACTGTGTGAGGTCAAGTGTTTGAAGGTTGCCAATGTTCTTGTTAATGAGGTCCATGATAATCTTTTCATGGCCTTGCAAATCAGGCTAGTTAGGCTGATGGATCTATAATTTCCTGGATCGGTTGATGCTCCACCTTTATGCAAAGGGATAATAGTGGCTGTCCTCTACTCAGATGGGACAAAGCCGGTACACAGGTACTCACTTCCATTGAATAGTGTGCCTAATGGTGCTGCAAGTTCTTGCCTGAGTTCATGTAGGTTGCAGCCTGGGATGTTATTGGTTCCCATGGAGGTTGTATTTTTTGCCTTTGAGAAGTCAGTGATGACTTGCTCCCTAGAGATAAGGGGAGGGTGGCAAGTGCTGGTGATGTCCTCATTTACTGATAGGGGGAAAGAGGACTGAAGTTTTCAATGAACCTGTCTGCCAGCAGGTTGGCTACATCTACGGGATTTGTGTATGTTCTTTGTGAATGACTAACCAGTTAAGTTAAAAAATATGAGAGATCTTAGATATGCGAAGGATGATAAAAATTGAAGTGTGGGGGTTATGGATACGGTTGTTTACAATGATAAAATTGATCATATTCTTAGTGATAGAGTTTCATATAAACAGGTAATTCAAAAAGAAGTTAACATCTCATATCAATATATTGTTGTGATATTGCTGGATTTGTTGCATGACAGCTGCATTGAAAGATATAGTTTGAGTAGATGTTAGTTGATAAACCTAAGATGGCAACTTTTTTAGAATCCCTAAGTCACATGCAAATGCACTAGATTCACCATTTAGACCTACTGTGTCTGGAAAAGGATCCAAAACAGAAGGCATATCAAAGTTTCTAGATTTTAAGTTAAACTGCATTACATAAACAACATTGCATTGTATCAAGGATTTGTTGAATGTTTTGAATAAGTTAAATAATTTTCTGCTGGATGATAATGTTGTTAACCCAGTTTTAATCACAGGGGGCACTATACACAGCTATACCACAGACATGTGGAGTTAATATGCTCAGGATGTTTTTGGCTAAAGAAACAGATTTTAGTAGTGGTGACATTAATACTTCCAATGAAATGGAAAAGGCTCCATTTTTAACCAATTAAGAGGTGTGGCTATGGGGGCTGATGTTGCCCCCATTTTTGCTGATTTTGTGATGAATGAGTGGCAACATATATATTTATACACTTTGGAAACTTTTAAATGAATATAATTTGATGTTAGGTTTATTGATGATCTTTTTATTTTTTGCTAAGATATGACATGAGCTGGAATGAATTATCATGGAAATGATCAACAAAGACATGGGCAAACTTCATACACCAGACCCAACCCAGTTTGGCTTTGTCAAGAGAAGGTCATGGATATTAAACTTGGTGGCTGTATTTGAGAAGGTCATCAAGGGAATGGATGAGGGAAAAACAGTGCATACAGTCTGCCTGGAATCTGGCTAAGGCATTTGATATGATACCCCACTGGGGTATAGTTAACAAACTCACTGAACTGGACATAATCCCCTATATAATTCACTGGATTTCCAGCTGGCTCACAGTCAGGATTGGTGACAACACCTTCACTAACAGACTCTGTCACCATTGCTGTAACTCAGGGCTCTATGCTGGGACCAATTTTATATGGCATCTATTTCTCAGAGGTAAAAGCTAATGTCAAGGGCCCTGGCTGATCACATTCACATATGACTGCAAATTGGGAGTTGATTTAGATTCCACCCATAACACAAACATGTTACAAGAGAGTGTAACACAGACAAATGGCTGATGTCAAAGCCAAAAACTAGAACTCAATGCCATGAAATGCATTATAGTGTCTTTTGGAAAATCTGCCACCTAGACTAATTACTCCATCAATAAGACACCCCAAAGAGTTGAATCAGTAGACAGGTATCTGGAAACATATGTAGACAATAATCTGGCCTTTGAACAACATGTGGTCATGGTAGTAAGAAAATCATGCTATGTTACCCAACTTATAAGTAAGGACATGGCATCCAGGTCTAATGAAGTCATACTGTCACTTTATTCAACCCTTATCAGACCCATCATTGAGTATAATGCCCCTTTTAGCATGTACCTGACCAGACATATGCAAAGTTGGAGCCCCCACAAAGGTTCCTTACCAGGGGAATCCAGGGTATAAACACATTGCCATTTACTGGTTACCTTAAAGCCCTGTTTCTATACTCTGTCTCCTACAGGTTACTGAAAAGCAGTCTATCCCTGGCATGCAAGGCATCCTCGGATCCAGCTCTGACTGACCTTTTGCATATTAGCAGAATGAACAACATCAGAACGACTAGATCCAAGGATTTAAATTTTGCTTGTGACATAAATAAGACATGTTGGCAAGACAGGTATGTGTCTCAGAGGATCCCCAAGCTCTGTAACAGGCTCCCCATCCATGAGAAGCAGAATCCATCCCTAACCCTATTTAAGCATAACCTTGACAAATGGATGGGAAATCGGAAATTCAGTCTGGGTCTGGTCCCCATGTCTCTGATAGACAGATGGAGACAGTAATGCCCAAACTGCATATTCCACCCCATAACCTCTAGAAACTTCCTAGCCCTCCTAATAAATGTCCATGATACATAGAGACACAATTGGATTGGATTGCATGCTTAGGATTATAAAGGTTCTGGTGGTCAATAGCCTATGAACCTATGCAGAAATGACAGATGGACAGTATATGAATTTGTGCAAGCTATTATTAAAAGTATAGATTTTTTAATATTTACTTTTATTTCTGAAAGAAACAGTATTAAGTCTTTAGACATGGAAGTTATTATGCATCACGAAAGTAAAAGGTTTAATCCAAAGTGTATGGGAAATCCAAGAATGCCAATATTAAAGTTTCTCATTTAACATCTTTAGATTTTCATTTTCATGAAGACTTGGTTTATTTGAAGAGCATGTTTATACAAAGGAGGTATACATTAAAATATATTTTAGAGATTTTAATGAAGTCAGAATGGAATGGAATGGTTTACATAGCCATGTTTTGGTGGTTAAAACATTGGGAGCACATAATTTTAATTTTGCTGATGTTTGTGGTGGTGCAGACATTAAGATTAGTAGTGATGCTGATGATGATTTGTTTAGAAAAGATTTTAACAATTACTTTGGAATTTTACATCTTTGTAAATTGATTTTGATCTCCACACAGCCTGGATATATGACTAAGTGACCTGCAGTGTGCCTTTTCATATGTATAACCACACCAACTGCAAATTGCTCTATTTTCAACTATGATTTTGGTATCTGGTACCATTAGCTGAGCTTTGAGATCCTTTGACTAGACACACACGCACACACACACACACGCACACACACACACACACACACACACACACACACACACACACACACACACACACACACACACACACACACACACACACACACACACACACATCCATACATATACATGCACAATCTATCTCTCATTAGCAGAGCTTTGAGCTTCTTAGTTTGCTTCCTATAAAAAGCTATGCTCCCTTTCTATTGTTCTGGTTATTTAAGCATCTTTGGTAGAATTTTTTTACATGTAAAATTATAGTCCAACGGGAAATTAGGGTTCAAAACTTTCTTATTTAATGAAGAAGTCAGAATTTCTTTAAAATGAATGCAATAGCAAAACACTTCTGAGATTTGGGCATCCCTACAATTTCGTCATGTAAAGTTCTCTTTCTATCAAAAAATCAGCTTAATCAGTTGACCCATGTGTCTGTGTTTTCTCCTTGGAGTCTGAGGAACTTTACATGGACCGCACTTAAGAAGGCAGTCAATCTATTGGCCATAGTCAGTGAATTTATGTCTATACATGTTGCTGATATGTTTTGTGGCTCTGTTACATGGGTTTAAAAAGTCAGAGATAGATAGATTACAGCATATAGGGCAAGCTAGTTGATATTCAATGTTTTTCTTTTGCCATCCATCTGATGAGTACATTTTGTTAAACATTGTTCTCTGCAAGAATATACTTAATTATGTAATTTTCAAATTGTTCTGTTTACATTCCTTAAGTAAAGAGCCTGATTACTCAGTTTTAAAAGTTTTTACTTGTTTCTTATTTGTTCATATAAAAGTAAATACAGAAACTGGGTGAGTTTTAACTGTTGGTATTTGCTTTTTGAAGAGAAATAATACTAAGGCCAACATACATTAATACCATGGTTACGTCATTTAAATAATGTACAATAGTTGTGACCTTGTACTAGACTGGTCTAAATCTAGGAAGTGTGTTACTGTAAAAGCAGGAAGGGGTGGTGGCACTGAAATGTATGTCATTCTCAAAAAACATACACAAATTGCCTACTCAGGCATAATAGAAAAGCTAAATAAACTGAGAATAAACTCCTATATCATCCACTGGATTGTTAACTGGCTCACAGATAGGAAGCAGATAAAACAGAGGAAGTTACCTCCACAAAGAGACCAGTCACCAGCGGAGTCCCGTAGCGTCTTGTGCTGGGACCTGTCCTGTTTGCCATCTACTTTTCTGAAGTAAAAGTCAATACCAAAGGGCTCTGGCTGATAAGTTTGTGGATGACTGCAAGGTAGGAGCAGCTATTGAATATCCAAATGGCTTAGCCATCCTGGAGGAAGGTTTGTTTCAAATACATTACTGGTGTTAAAATCATGGTCTGAAACTAAATGCCAAAATGTATTATTATATCCTTTGGGAAGTCATCTACCCCAGGGAACTACAACATTCCTAATACGCCCCTTAAGAGTTGACCCAGTTGTTCAGGATTTGAGAACTTATGGGGAGAGTGCCCTAACTTTTGACCAAGATGTGTCGATTACTCTAAGAAAGCTCTTCTATATTACACAGCTTATAAACAACTAAGGATGTCATTGTCCACCTTAGTTAGCCCTCATTAAGCCAAAGATTGAATATAATGCCCACTTTCTTTGACAGATACATTACAAAATGGGCATTATATTCAATGCCCGCTTTGGCTTGTGTCTGGACAGATATATGCCAAGGCGGGCATTGAATATAATGCCAACTTTGGAATGTATCTTTCCAGACACATGCAACAACTGGAACACCTACAGAGAAAGCTTACTTAAAGGATACAAGGCCTAAACAAATGTCCTACATTTACTGACTCAATGCCCTGTCACTGTACTCGGTATACTACAGACTGCTAAGAGGTCACCTGTGTCTAGCATACAAGGTATCCTCTGACCAATTACCAATGTATTTACTGTGCATCAGCAATTCAAATAGCATCAGAAATATTCTAGGGATCTAAACCTCTTCTGTAACATCAGCAGAATGGTTTGGAGGGACAGGTATATTTTGCAGAGGATACTGGTGCTATGGAACAGACTCCCCATCCACATAGAACAGAGTTCATCCTTGTTTGTTTTCAAGTGCAACTTAGAGCTATGGATGGGAAGCAGAAAAACCCCAGGACTACTCCCTTTAGTAATAATGGACAGATGGAGTTCCTAAATGCTTTATTCTATCCATGGGCCCCCTCAAAATATCTCTAGTATGATATCAGTTATTCTCATTAGGGATAATATATAATTATCAACCATGGGATGGGTAAGGCCAATCTATAAAAAATGGGACAGGTTATTTCGAGCACAAATTGGTTAGGCGTAAAATGGCTGCAAGGGCAGCTAGTCTAGTACTTATCTGTGAACCTAACCTATTAACAAAAATTGTCACAGTTCGACAGGACTTTTTTAAGAACACTAGTAGTAGAATGCGTCTCATTCACTCCTGGTTTCAGTGTTGCATTCCATTCAGTTTTAGCTGTTAAATTGAATTCTTGGTACTTGATTGGGTTCTGTACAACCTTCCCTCAGTATATTTGGTGGAACCTTTACAAGTATAAAAAATAAAAAAAAATAAAGATGTCTTAAAATTACTACAGTTTTGCTATGTTTAAATAGGGAATTTGCTGGATCATCAGGTTTGATTCTATGTGCATGCTAATATATTATTTCCCTAAGTTGTTGCTTAGTCTGTCCAACATAGAAGGAGTCACATGATACCAATAGTTGTAAGGAACCTTGAAACAACAGTACTGGGAGCATCATAAACAAACTTACCTTGTTTGCAAACATTTCTTTGTCTTGTTGTTGGATCTAGGTCAATTTTTACATTCCCCTTCTATTTTTTCTTGCCCTTTCTCACAAACAACTATTGGTTCATTGCCTAAAAGCTTTAATAGTGAGGTTTCTTTTAATTATGATGCCCCAACTTTTTAGAGGAAATATGCCTCCGTTTGGGGTATTTAGTATGGTATGGTAAGATTATACAATTCCTAAAGTGATTTTGGCTATCAGTTGCCATAGAGTGTTCTGAGTTGTCTTTTAAACTACTAAGCTTTTTTTTAAAATAGGTGGAAAATCATTTTTCCTATATTCAGATACTTCATCTGAAGCAGTGGTAACCATTCTACAAACATAATCCCAATCTTTTAAATCTCTTTCTGAAATTGTGCATAATCAAAAATATGTCTTGAAAGCCTAAAGCCCTGACCTTTTATTATCCCTCTTTTTTGTCAAACTAGATGTTGGCTTGAGTAGTGTAACAGACTAAAGTTGATTTTCTAAAAATATTAGAAACCAAGCTGTTACTCCCTTGAGCTAAAAAAAATAGAACATCCAGTAAACTGATACTGTGTTTGTTATACTGATAAGTGAAACAGGAAATCAGTTTTTTGGCTACTATAACACACAAGTTCTAATTCTTGTTCAGTATCCCCTAAATTATAAAAATGTCATCTAGGTAGCATAAATAGGAATGAAGATTTGATCTATATTCACTGGAGTCCAGGAGTGGCCATGCTAGTTATGCAGCCACTAGCATGTAGCATGGCCAAGGATACATCCCACTGTGATGCAGCAAGTCTTTGTGCAACAGCCCTGCAGTACAGCAATCTCTGAATTCCAAAACATTGTCATGAGATGTACACCTCATATACACTTCATGGTAGCATTTCTGAATTCAGGCCTACATGTGATTCTCAGATTGAATCCTTTAACCATGTAATTTATGCTTATTACTTTCACTATCAGGCATCAGAGAATAGTACATGTCAAAGAATAAAGATCGTAGTGCTGCAAATTGGCTCCCTATGAGCACTTTTTCAAAAATACATTTGTGTAGTAAAATGAATACAGCCTCCAAGCTGCTCAACATTGCACAGCTGAATGAAAACAGCAGTCAGTAATGCTAATACAGGCAACATGGGGCAATGAAGGTAAACAATTTTACATTTTTTAAAGAAAAACATCCTGGAAAGCAATATACTATATTATTCTTTTGAAAATACATTTTTCAGTGGTACGCCTTTGTGTGGTTTTACAGTTCCCAGATGTTACACATTGCACGACTAAATAAAAAACAGCATTCTGTCATAAAAAGTCAAGCATTATGGTAGTTCTGAAATGTCACACAATACTGTAGTTTTTGCTTGCAGGTTGCTTATGCCAGTTTTTTACTTTATGCAGTATTTTGTTCTTGATTTGAAAGAAGACAAATGAAAAACCACATGGTATTCAGTAATATACCACAGTGCAGCTGAATTAACACAACCTACAGATGTTGTAGCTCACACGGTTAAATAAATACAACATTTAGCTACATAAAAATTGAAATGATGGAACAATTGTTTCAACAATGTTGTAATATTTGCTGTCAGAACCAATGTCACTACTTTTTACTGGGTCTATATTGAATCAGCGAACGCTTAAAAAAGCGAACGCTGATTCATCGACCCTATTTCAGCGAATGCTGAAAATACCGAATACCCGGAACAGCGAATTTTTTTCTCAGGGAAACAAATCGCTGGGCTGGTTTTGGGAGTTTGCCATTTCCTCCACTGTGGTGCGTTCTCAGAGTTGGTATATTTAAGTAGAGGGGTGTGGGGGCACAGCCCCCCACATTAAATACTGTTTTAAGTTTTTTTTCTTTTTATTTGTGGAACAGCGATTTTTTTTCCCCCTGGGGAAAAAAATCGCTGTTCCGAGTGTTCGGTATTTTCAGCGTTCGCTGAACTAGGATCGATGAATAAGAGTTCACTTATTTAATATAGACCATTTTACTTTATTGGAATGCTACTATATTAAAAGTAAAATATTGAAACGTACCTTAACAACCTTTAACTATCTGGAAACAGACTATTGGCAAGTAAGAAAATACTAATGATTTTGTTTTTACTTTCTCATTGCAATATCCGCATCCTTACTACTGTTTATTAATAATGTGCATATAAGTTCGTTACAATTCAAGCAATAATGATGTCATCAACAGTACAACAACATCATATTGGTCTTATTTGCATACTGACATGCTTTGATTGTTTATACAGTTGCATATTGGCACATTACAGCATCTCTGCATGTGAAGCATACTGCACTTGGATATGTGGACAAACCAACATAAAATATGTGGCTCGGAGTTATACACTACTGGGATGTTGCTATTTCTCCCACTACAACCCCCTTTCCCATTTTTGCAAATGACAGTCATCTAAAACTAAGGTTTACACTGCCGAGTGGCTAGCCATGCTGCAGTATTTTTTCCACACCACACATACATAAGATGTTGCTATTTATCCCTCTACAACTGCCTTTTGCCAGTTTTGCAAATGGGGTTGGGGTGTCACAAACCGTGACAGTCATCTAGAGCCAAAGTTTACACTACTGAGTGGCTAGCCGTATTGCAGTATTTTTTCCACACCACACACACATGGCCTTTTTAGAGTGTCAATCCACCTACTGCATGTTTTTGGAATGTGGGATGAAACAAGGGAAACCATAGGTAACCCATGTGAACACCGGGAGGACGTACAGACTCTGCACAGAAGGCACCCCAGCAGAGAATCAAACCTGTGATCCTCTTGCTGTGAGTCGACAACACTATCTGCTGTGTCACTGTGCCTCTCAGGGATGTTGCTATTCATAACTGTCTAGAAATAACAATGTTTTAGATGAAAATACAAAGCAAAATCAAAGACGTTCAAAACCTCTGCACAAAATATAAACACAAAAACTAAATAGTTGTACAAAATATATTTATATTAAATAGAGAATAGCAAACCCACAAAGTAGTTCCATGGTGGAAAATATAACATTAATAAAAATTCACATAATCACATAAAATATTTGACAAGAGCACCAAGCCACTGCCAATGCACTTTACAACACTGAACTACTAAAAGTAAACAGCTACCCATAAACAGTGTCTATAATCATTGGCAGCAGAACAAAAAGTTAAAGTAAAACATGTATTACTTCTAATTGGATAAAAATGTACATATGTAACACCTAGCATATTCCTCCACAACCAAAAATGAAGCACTAGCACCAATATGTCTTTATAGAGTACAAACTTAACCTAACTGAAAAACTACTAAAAGAAACTTTAATGTAATACAGATAGAAATAACATTACACAAAGCCTGCACCAACTCAATACTTCAGCAGAAGTATGATAACTGCATGTGAAGCAAACTAAACAGCACATAAATATGTGTACAACAGACTATCTCTTCCGACTTCTAAATTAAAGTCCAACATTGTCTGCA
Source organism: Protopterus annectens (assembly GCF_019279795.1). NCBI lineage: Eukaryota > Metazoa > Chordata > Ceratodontiformes > Protopteridae > Protopterus > Protopterus annectens. Next base: position 884,409,727 of record NC_056731.1, read on the forward strand.
AATAAACATGTTTTGCTTGTATATACCAACTGCAGGTCTGCACAATAACAGCAAAGACACTTGATGAAATGTAAACTAGAGCAAACAGAATAAATTCATGAAACACATAAAATCATTTACAAGCAGGTTAAACTTTTGCTCATAGCAGCATTTCAGTGGATAAAACCAACAAGATTAAAGACCCAACTATTTTAACAAATGGCAACAACTTCTCACATAGCAGCATTATACATCAGACCATATCACAATCTAGCTCCTAAAGAACTGTATTTCAGCTTTCTAACCATATACAGATTTTAATGAAACTTTTCAAATTCAGTTGAAGGACACAACCACACATTTGAACTGTTTATCCAAAGTATTGTGTCACTTCAAGGTGGCTATTTAAGCCACCACCCCTCTTAAAATGTATGCCTTCTGCAGCACTAACATTAAAAACACACAGCTTTGAAAAATCACAACATATTTCAACAAAGACCTTGTTTCACTTCTAAACTGTGTTCCTTATGCTGAAACACAAGTGCTCAAACTATTTATTTAAACTATATTAAAAAAAAGGTGTGGGGTATTCAGAAACAAATAGTGCATTATATTGTGGATTAGTGTGGTGAGCAATGATACATGGGGAGGGGACAATTCAGAGAGACACACATAGCTCGATCAAGCTGGCATAAAAAATATCACAGCTTGCATCACACCCCATAATGACATACTACTGTATATCTAAATGACAAAAACAAACATGGCAGCATGATTCAGAAACATTTAAAATGTGCACAACAAGCCACTGTAATCAGCTTTTCTGTATACTAGGTTTTACAATGAACATACTTATTACTTACACTAAGGTGCTAAGAGAGGTGTTGACTTTAGCCAGTTAGTATGTTTTACCAGACACGTTGGAAGCCAATGTCCAGAATGCTCTGCTCTGTCTCCCACCGCATCAAAGAAAGTTCTCTCAGTGGCTGTCATACCATCACCTTCACGACCAGGGTATAGTTGACTGCCACCGAGTGGACAGAGAATTCATACAAGAGATGGTCAACTAGTGCCGTCCTAACATGGGATCAAGGGGGATGCATGGAATGCCTACCCCATCGAACTCAAAGGTTTATGTAGTACTAACCATTCTTATTAAATCAGTCATTCAGCATCCAACTAGGAACATGTTGCAAGTTTGAAGCCTTGCAACTCTTGTGCCAGTTCCCTTTCCTTGCATATCACTCACCACCTTCTGTTTGCTGCCCAAATCTCTGTGTGTCTCCCTACTTTTGTATAATGACCTCTCCTCTTAGTCTTTGTCTGTATTATATATTTGTGTGTCTGCCCCTACTTCCATCTCTGTGCCCCACCAACAACTTAAGTATGTTTCCATCCATCCCTACCTTTCCTCTAAAAGAAGTAAGACACACGTTCTACAAAAAAAGAATACCCCTCTTCCCTAACCCGTACCCGTCTTCACTTTCCTCTGTCCTTGTCTGTGTTCCCCATTTCTGGCTGTCCTATCACCCAATTTCCTACCCAGTAATACAATAAAGCCAATTGTAACTTTGCTGTGCAGCCCTTGTATGGGCCTCCATCTGTGCCCGTGTAGCACATCTAAGATGCTTCAATGTGTGCATGAAAATGTATCTTGCTGAGCCCATGACCTGTATACTGATAGACCCTGGTTATGTGAGCTTTCATAGCGAGGTCTGTTTAGTTCCGTGGTACTGACCGTTTTCCTGATTAAACAGCTTCATTACACAGCACCACCCCAGGCATGTCCACGCTTTGTACTTTTATGCGTATCTAATTCCTGTCACACCTTGTTGCACAACTTTGACTTTACTATTTATCTAAGTCCAGTTGTACTGCCATCTTTTCTGAATACCTACTGGTGGTTTTCTCTGAATTTACTAAAGAAAGGCAAAGAAATAAGAAACTGAAATATTAGATTTATTGAGCTAAAAGAAAATATTTGCATTTTCTCAGAATAATCTCTGTGGGGTTCCTTTCACCTCTGAAACAACATGCTAAGTATTTCTACCTCAATGTCACCAAAAAAAGAATGAAGCTGTGAGAAGTAGCACACCCTCTGCATGGTGCCCTATAAGGGGAAGAGTTGTATAAAAAACAACCACTTTCGGCATCTAATGTGGTACGCAGTATCCTCATAAAAGGAGAAAACAGATTGCAGACTTTATGCTGCAGCAGGGCTAGCCACTTGACAGTGTAAAATATGGCTCTAGGTGATTCAGTTGTGTTGACTAATGTCACCAAAATGAGCACGGGTATTTGTCAGTGATAAGTGGGTTGATGATTTGGCTGACTCCACGTCAGGGACTCATACTATTGGTGGGAGGGGTATATGTGCCCTTCCTTATTGGCCAGTGTGTGCTCACCATAAAGTCCAGCAGCCCTGGGTCAGTAAGCTATTGGCTGTCTGGTGTCCAGTTGCCCAGCTTAGGTTACCTGGGATAGCTCTGTTCAGCAAAAGCTAGACATAAAACTAATCATCCTGTCAAACATGAACTAAGAATTGCCACATTTAGTATAGGTTCACGACAGGATGATGCTTGGAAGTGGATAACATGATGGTAAGGAGGAGACTGGACATCATATGTATACAGGAGACAAGATGGAAGGGCAATGCAGCAAAGCCACTTAGCTTCAGATCCACAGTACTCAGTAAGAAGACAGGCTAGGAATGGTGTAGGAATTATGGTGAGAGACAGGTTTCAGAAGAGAGTGGGGGATGTCATCACAATTAGTGATAGACTCATGGCAATCAGACTGCGGTGTAATGATAGGGCAGTATTCATAATTCCAGCCTGTGCCCCACAGCAGGGTTGTGATAGTGAGAAAAAAGAGTGCATTCAGACAGCAGTTGCAGGACCTACTAGATAAAGCAGGACAATATGAATTGGTGTTAATAGTGGGTGACCTGAGTTCACATGTCAGGACAGACAGAACAAGATATGAGGAGCAGCAGGAATAAAAAGGAGAGGCCATTCTAGCTTCTGTCTGGCAAATGGCTTGATAGCGGCTAACACATGGTTCAGAAAAAGAGACAATGACAAGATCACATACAAGAGTGGCCAACATGCAATTAAGGTAGACTTCATCCTGGTAAGGAAAGGGCATTGGGGTAGAATCAGCGATCGCAAAGTCCTCAGCATAAACCACTGCTTGCTACAATCAACTGAAAGCAGTGGTCAGAGAAGGCTGTAAGGTCAACAGGGACCAAGCTGAAGACCTGGAAGCTGACTGGAGAGAAAGTGCAACAGTTTAAGGAATTATTCAGGGCTCTAGCACCTCAAGAAGAGAAGGAAATAGGTGTAGTTGAAGAAGAATGGCAGCTCCTCAAAAAAGCATGTACAATACTTCAGAACAGGTATGTAGCCAAGCCAGGTATGGAAATAAAGTACCTACGGAAAGCTGTTGTTGGAATACAGAAGTCCAGAAAGTCATCAAAAGAAAGAAAGAGTGATGTTGGAGATGGCTAGGAAGGAATAATGGTTGGCTAACAAAGAAGCTAAGAAAGGAGTTGCAATAGCAAAGAACAAAGCATTAGAAGCAATCTGCCAGCTTCTGGAAAGTATGTCAGTAGATGGCACAAAGAAACTACATCAAGTAGCAAGGCAAAGACAGAAAGATAAAGAAGATAGTTAGGCACCCTTCAAAAGGGATGCCTGCAACAACATGCTCACCAGTCTTCAGGACATAAAAAGCAGATGGAATGAGTACTTCCAGCACCTTCTGAATGAAGAAAACCCCACAAAATCTGTACTGCCCCAGACATAGCCTACGATGAGAGAAGACGAATAGCCCACCATAGAAGATGTAAGAACGGTACCACTGAAAATGAAGTCAGGGAAAGAAGCAGGCTTACATGAGGTCACAGCAGATATGATACAGATGCTGGGTGGGATAGGAGAAAAATGGCTCCTGAGGGTATTCATATCAGTGTGGAGTGAAACGTGTATCCTAGATGACTGAAGAATAAGCATACTAGTGCCAGTGTTGAAGAATGAAGGGGACATTCACAACTGTGGGCTGGACAGAAGTATCAAACTCCTGTCACATTGCATAAAAGTTCTGGAGAAACTGATTGATAAATGAATATGCAGAGCTGTAGAAAGTAAGATGGGAATGAGCACTTCGGATTCAGATCAGGACACAGCACAACTGACCCAGCGTTTGCAGTGAGACAGATAGTTGAGAAAAAGCTAGAGATGAGGAAAGAATCCAACTGCGCATTCCTAGACTTGGAGAGAGCATATGACAAGGTCCCATAAAAGCTGATTTGGGCAGTCTTGCAGTGGTTCAAAGTCCCAGATACACTGATTGAATTAGCACAGGCTATGTACAAGGACCCGATGTGTCAAGTACAGACAGTGTTTGGTCTCACAGAGGGGTTCCCAGTGGGAGTTGGTGTGGACTAGGATTCAGCTCTGAGCAGTGGCCTTTTCATACTGTTGGTAGACTAAATTAGCAAACAGAAGGGTTGTTGAGGAGAAAGGATGTCTGAATTCTGAGGTCAAAGCTAAAATCAGAGGGGCTACAGCCAAATGGCACAGAGTGTTAGGGGTAGTGTATGACAGAAGAATGCCAAAGAAGCTGAAAAGGAAGGTGTACGAAACACTATATGGTATAGAGACCTGGACAGTAATGACAAAGCAGTTGATGAAGCTAGAGATGATGGAGATGAAGTGCCTGAGGCAGGTGGTAGGATGCACACTGTGGGACAGATGAAGAAATGAGGACATCATAGCTGAATCCAAAGTAGCTCCATTTGCAGAGATGGTCAAAGAGATTAGATTATGGTGGTTTGGGCACATGTGCAGGAAGGCAGAATACAATCTGGTAGAGAAGATTTGGGACAGACGGGAAGAAGGCAAGAGGAAATTAAGGCATTCAGCAAAGAGGAGGATGGATGGTGTGAGAGAAGACCTGTGACAGTCAGGCATGACTGTTGAAGAAGGTAGGAGAGTGGCATTAAATTGAGAGAAATGAGAGAGATGGCTACAGTTGACATAACACCCAGACCCCATGTAGAAAAATGGGACAAAGAGGACTGATGATGATGATGATGATGACCTGCCATCATAAAATTTTGACCAAGCAAGCCATCTATACTATAAGATTTATAAAATCATTTGATAGTGGAGCTTATAGAAATAACTTGTTTATTGTTGATTATAAATATTAAAGACAAATTAGCACCACTACAATGGGGAAATGTGGCCTCTAAGTTTTCTAATGTTTACCTGAAAGATAAGAATATTTATACAGACAGGACTATATGAAAAAATTTAGATCATGTCTGTTTTTACGGCAGCCTGTGGATGCCTTATTTTCATATGAAACATTAATAAACAAAGGTTAAACATATTATATAATGTTGTCAATCTTCATTTATCCTTGATGTATGGGACTTGGTTCCGACTCTTGGAACTGGCTCGGCCGTTATAACAGCTCACGAGAACCAAAAACTCTTGAACTAAGTCTCTACCCAGAATGCCCCTCTCTAGATTATCTCAGATCTCGTTTGCTGCTCTTCTACATTGGAAGCGTAAGCCAAACTCTCTCTTGAGCTAAGTGTAATTTCATTACTTTTAACTAAAACTTAGTTAAATCTTCTTACAAATCTTCCCAATAGTCTCTACTACCCAAAATTTTCACCTTCTGTTTTTCCTTATTCTACCCATCTCCCTTTAAAATAATAGTCGTTTTAGACATTTCTAAGTCTGTTTTTTGTGAGTGTGTGTCCTTTCATTCTTCATACCTCGTGGTATCTTTCTATCATCAGAAATACAAAGTAAATGCTCTCCGAGGAATAAACTGTGCTTAAAGAGCCAAAATATAATGTTGAAAGTACAAAAAGCACAGGTACACAACCACCAGTACTCGAAAAAACATTTAATTAATATAAGGCAAGCACTTTCACACAAAGACCACGTGCCTTTAAAAGAGGCTTAATGGAAATTTTTCCATTCAAGCCTGGAAATTTATCAGCCTGCATTTTTATTATCCAATGTAGTTCCTTACTCTCTGTAAAATTTCTTATATTACCACCCCTAATATTTGTTTGAATCAAATCTATTACCATAAATGTAAAAGACATGTGGTCTTTTTAAATAGAGTATTTTAATGTTCAATGAAGTTTAATTAATGATGTCACTGATTATTTAATTAGGTATTTGTTAACTAACTATAATGTGGCGCTTTTTGATTGTTTTTTGGTCTGAAGAAGCACAACTATATGTGTGAAAGCACTTACCTTCTATTGATTAAACGTTTTTTCGAATACTGGTGGTCGTGTACCTGTGCTTTTTGTACTTTCAACATTATCTTTCTATCATAGTTGGTAGTCCCTATCCCTTTACTCTTACCTTGTGGTGCTTCTGGCCTACCACTGTTGGTAGGCTTTCATTTTCTTTCCTTGCTATTTTCTGGTGAGTGTGTATAGCTGTGAGGGTGTTTCTGTGACTTGATCTTTTTTCTAATAGTCAAGATGGCAGATAGAAACAAAGGCACTACTGGGTTTAAACAGTGCTGTGATTGTGGAAGGAAAATACCCAGTTCTGATGGGCATATATCTTGTGTCTATTGCTTAGGCCCGGTGAACTTGCAAGAGGATTGCACTATTTATCAAGCTTTTAATCACCCAGTCCTCGTAGAAATGAAAAAACAAACTTCTTTTGAAAGGACTGACTAAGACATCATTTGATGAGGCTTTGTCTAGTCAGCCAAGGAAATCTGAATTGGATGTGTCTTCGCCATCTTCCTCCTCTTCCTCGAAGTTTGACCATGGGAAGAAGAGGAGGCTCTCAGTGCCGGCATTCCCTTTGGCAGCAGCATCCATGAGTCCTAAATCTTTGGTTCTCACACACTCCGTGAAATTGGAACCAAGCACCAAGAAAGATGCAGTACTGACTTTGGTACCGATTGTGATGACCAGTTCGACACTACATGTTCCGGCTCTGACAGATATGGCACCAACCACCCATCCCTCATTCTTCGGTGCTGGTCCCTTCTATGGTGCCATCAATAACTTTGGAACCAGGACTTCCTTCAGTACCCAGGACTTGATATTCCCCCTCAGTATATCTCTTTATGGCGCACCTTCCAAGCCCCTTCGTAGAAAGATTCAAGTCCCCATCAGCACTCTCCATTTGTTCCTCCAGGAGTCTGACAGAAGTCGACATCATGAGGTTGGTGGATTAGATCCTCATGGCTAGGGATCTTACAGTTTCTTCCCAGGTTTCACTTCCTTCTAGACTCCACCAGATATTCCTCCTCGAACCTCCACTGAGACATTAGAGACCACAGCTCTGATTCCCCTAGTTCTGGCTGTTTCAATACATCTAACAGCTTTTATGCCCTCAGCCCCAGTGTCTGCCCTGAGTTCCTCAGTACCTTCAGACCCAGAGGACTCCTGGGGTCATAGCTCTGCTGCCAGGTCCAATAGGAGTGGTTCAGCTCTAGTTTTCTCGAAGCCTTTCTTGCTCCTTACAGCCTTGGCATGAGTGGACTCTTCCCCAGCTTTGACTTTGGTGGCAGTCACATTGGAGCAGAGTGGAACAATGGTTCTAGGGTTGTCCTTCCCAGTTCTGAGCTCCCATCCATCTTTGAGGGGGGTCTGCCTTCCAAGTAATGGAGAGGGCCTCGGCCTCTGCAAGCTTTCAGCTGGTTTCTTCCCTATCGAAGTATTTTCTCGGGACTCCCTTTCATCCAGAGCTTATTCCAACCTCATACCTGGACAGCAAGCAATAAAGCTGCAGGATACCCCTGCACAGGGCCTTACCTCTTCTGAGTCCTCCACAGAGCTTCCCACTGAAGACGTGCCCCAGAAGAGGACATGTAAGAAGAAACACCTAGATTCCCCAGAGAAATCTGTCACAGAAAACACTGACTTTGATGATGGGGAAGGTTTCCCCCGGACACCCCCAGAAGATGTCATCTTTGGAGACATTCTTGAAATATTAAAGCAGAGGGGTGGCTGGAAGCCCAAAGACCCTTCCTCAGAGGAGTCGGTGTACCTGCAACCTTTCAGTGCTTACCCATCTACCTCTTGGGTGTCCCTGCCTGTTGACAATCTAATTAAGCTGATCAAACAGAGGACATGGAAGGCCCCTGATTCTGTACAGCCAATCCTCAGGAGACCAAATAAAATTCTTATAGTGCCAGAGGACCATCAGTTTTGGGCCAAGGGGTTAGCAGTAGATGACATGGTGGTTGCAGCACCTACAAAGAAGGAACTTGCAGAAGAGAGTTCCACTGTTTATCCCCCTAACCGAGAACCCAGGGTGATGGACAGGTTTGGGAAGTGGGTGCATGCTTCATTGACCTTCACCTTATGGTCCTTGAATTTCTGGTACATTTTACTAGATTCTAGAAGGATCTGATAAAAGGATCTGATAAAAGAGCTGTCAGATACCCTTGCAAGAGCAGTGTCTGAGGGGGTATAAGATAAAGTAGCCTCCCAGTTGGCCATCCTGGAGTCTATTTCCAATTCATCCATGAGGCTCATTATGCACGCAGCTGAAGGGACAACTAGGGTAGTGGGATCTGGCATTGCCTTAAGAGGACACACCCAGATGCATCTGTGTGAGTTTATAGAGCCATTTAAGTCTTTGTTCATCAAAGCTCCCTTTGATGGAGTGTCCTTGTTTGGGCCCAAAGTCAGGGAAACTTTGGCTAGGTGTGAAAAGGATGAAAAAGGCCTTGTCTGCAGAGGGCATATGTTTTTCCTGCTTCCCAGTGGTCTTACTCCAGGAACCAGGGAAATGGAAAGATGTGGTTCAAGAAATCCCAAGGGCCTTTTCAGGACATGGGGTAGTGGCTCCCCTCAGGGCAGAGGGGGGAGCTCTAATGGAAGAAGCCAACCTCGCAGCAGAAATGGCCCACAAAATCAGGGTTCCAGAGAATCTTTCTCAGGGAAACCCTATCAGCACTCCTGAAGGGAGGCCCAATTGCTTCCCTCTGGAAAAAGGAGTCATCCAAGAAGTCCCACCAGACCAGATAGGATCCTGTGCCAAAAAAGACAGGGGACTGGAGACCACTTTTGGATCTCAGCCTTTTGAACAAGTTTGTTCAGTAGACAGAATTCACGATGGTCATGGTTCAGTCTATTCTACTATCCTATTCTTAGGGAAAGATGATTGGATGTGCTCTATAGACCTCCAGGACGTGTATTACCACACAAAAATGGACAAGCACTTCATAAAGTTCCTCCACTTCTGGCTAAAAGCCAGTCACTATCAGTTTAGAGCTCTGACCTTCAGTCTCACCACAGCCCCAGGGTGTTCACCAAGTGTATGGCAGCAGGGGCAGCTGACTTGAGACTGATTGGATTCCAAATGTTTCCCTATTTAGATGACAAGAGATTTTATTCTACATACTTATGTTTGTCTAGATATCACAGTGAATCACACAAAATCCTAAGTCCCACTCAAGAATTGGAGTTTATAGGAGCTCCCCTGAATACCAACTCTTATATAAGTTCCCTTCCTCTTCACAGTGTGCAGACGATAAGGTCCCAGGTGGAAGCTATTCTCTCCAGTGACAGGGTACCTGCTCTTTTAGCTCTACAAGGTTGAAGAACAGAGTGATCCTCATTTCTCCCTTCTGGCCTCTTCAAGTCTGTTTCCCCTTTCTTTGGCCATACCTCATTCACCATCCAAGGACTCTGGACCTGTCCCATCCACAGGGACTAGTTCACCCCAGTTTGCAAAACCTCAAGCTTACACCTTGGCTCCTCTAATTCCTTTGATCGCCAGGCAAAACAACCTATCCTTTCCAGTCCAAAAAATGTTGTTGGCTTCCCATAGGCCTTCCACCAGGAAACTTTACCACAGTAAGTGGAAAAGGTTTTCTATTTGGGAAAGCAATAATGGTATTGATCCTTCTCTGCACCGGTTGACAAGGTGTTGGAATTTTTAGCTACACTTCTTGAACATGGAGCCTCTTCTACTATGAAAGTCCAACTAGCTGCTATTTCCAACTTTCATGATGGCTTCGAAGAGCATTCCTTAATCTCACATAGGTAGTGTAAAATTTTCTAAAAGGAACCTTGAGGTTAAAACCACCTTATAAGGATTCTCTCATTCCTTGGGATCTTAATATGGTTCCACAGTCTTTGGTCCATTTTCCTTTTGAGCTGGCTGCTACTTGTGACTTGAAGCTCCTTTCATGGAAGAACATTTTTCTGGTTGCCATTACATCTGCCAGAAGAATTTCAGAGATTCAAGTGTAATCTTCAAAACTTCCATATTTGATTTTTCATAAGGACAGGGTTTCACTAAAAACCAACCCATTCTTTCTTCTATCGATTTACCAGTTTTCTTCCCTAAGTTTTATAGCAAGGAAGAATATTGTTTACACTTACTGGATGTTCACAGGCAATTGCATTTTTATCTCAACAGAACTAAGGATTTTAGGAAGTTGGACCAGTTATTTGTCTCATTTTCGGGTCCATTGATAGGTACACCAGTTTCAAAGGTCACTTAATCCAAGTGGTTAAGGGAATGTATAACTTTTATCTATAATAAGAAAAACCTCCAATTACCAGCACCAGTGAGGGCACATTCTACAAGGGCAATAGCTACGCCTGCTTTGTTTCACTGAAAGGCTTCCATGGATGAAATATGTGCAGCAGCAACCTGGGCTACTCCACATACCTTTATCACTCATTACAAATTGGGGATCTGGTCTCCAAGGAAAGAGCGTCCTTTGGCTCTATGGTGCTCAGGAATATCCTTCCATAAGGCCTCCCAAGAAACAAGGTAGCTGAGGACTCTGTCCCATACGTCACGGATAATTGAAGATTGACAACATCAGATAAAGAAGTTATGTACTTACCATAATGTTCCATCTGTGTTGTCCATCTTCATTCATCCTTGGCACCCCACCCTCCTTCCCCCTCCTTCAGACTCCTTGGAGGATCGGACTCTAGTCCTGGTTTTCTGTTATTTCATACATGACCTTGGACATAAGAATGTCTTCGTTGTTATAGGTCTGTTTTCCTGTCTTTCTTTATAGCTGCAAACTCAATCTGAGGTAATCTAGAGAGGGGTATTCTGGGTAGAGACTTAGCTTCAGAGTTTTTGGTTCTCGCGTGCTGTTATAACTTCCAAGCCAGTTCCAGGAGTTGGAACTGTGTCCCATATGTCAAGGATAAATAAAGATTGACAATACAGATGGAACATTATGGTAAGTACATAACTTCTTTTTTATGACATTTAATACTTTTACATTTTTTATTTGTTATTTATTTATTTATTCATTTATTCATTCCATTTGTTTACTAGACAATCTAGCTGGACATATAATTCCTTTTCAGTGTAGGCTTGGGGATAATAGCTCCAAGTCAAATAAAACATACAAATTGACATTTTTCAAGAGAACAGTATTAAAATGAAGTATAAAACATGTAAATTGAGAGGTCTGAAGGTGTGAACTTTCAATTATACAAATAGCTTATAAAAATATAAAACTGAGTGTACAACTTCAGTATAACAATGAAATTTTTAATATATATATATGTGTGTGTGTGTGTGTGTGTGTGTGTGTGTGTGTGTGTGTGTGTGTGTATATATATATATATATATATATTTACACAAGAAATGTGCAGGTAGTCATCACATTAGTATCTTGATTAAGATACTGTAAAGTTACAGGTTATTAGATGCATTGCTATCATAAAAAGCAGACAGTTAGTATAGGATAACATATGCAGAGCCACGTTTGCTTGTGAAAGGTGTATGTCACTGACATACTATATACATATATACTTAAGTCAGGCACACAGATTGTAATCACATTGGTGTTCTGGACAGGATGTAGTGCACTAGTAGGTTGTTGACTGCATTGGTATTTTGAATAACAGATAGTTAACATGAGATGTGACAGGTGCAGAGCCAAATTTGTTTTAGGTGTTAGTTAAATTCTGATTTAAAGTCACTTATGTTTTCAGCATTTCTCATTGCAAAGGGAAGGGACTTCTATTTTCCAGTGATTATGTTAAAGTATAATGAATAACCTGCTTTGTTCTTGGACTTGACTACTTTTTGAAACATTTTTATCAGTGGACCTTAATGTCTTAGTTGGTGGGTAAGGGAGTGTGAGGTTAACAAGACTAGGGCATTGTTCAGGTGTATAGAGTAATTTATATACTACCTGCAGCTGGGCATATGAGAGTGCATTTGGAAGTGCAAGCCAATTTAGGTAGAGGTGTGATGAGCAGTGGTGGGTTGTATGGGCATAGTCTGCAGGAAATGTGTCTATTTTGTTATATCATTGCTGCAACTTAAGGTTTATTGTGTTATTTAAGTCAGTAAAGACTGAGGAAGCATATAGAAAGATTAGGAGTAGGTATCCTGTAACAATGGTAGCCTGGGCTGAAACAGTAAGGAATTGTCTGGCTCTGTAAAAAGCACCTAACTTCTGGTGTGTTTTCCTGATAACTTGAGTTATGTATTGATTACATTTCATTTGATTCACTATTATTACTCCCATTAACTTGGTAAGTGTCACTATTTCTATCCGAGTGTTTTTTTTTTTTTTTGAAGTAATAGAAAAATTGCACATTTGGGGTTGGCAGCTTGGGAGTGAATAACATGAGTTTTTTTTTTTTTTTTTTGCATTTAATAATAGTTGTGATTTGTCAAGCAAGGTTTCTAAGGATGTGAAAGATTGTTGGCTTATTTGTTGCAGGGTAGTGAAATTACTAGCAGAACAGATTAGTGTGGAGTCATCAGCGTAGTGAAATATAGAGGCAGCAGAGAGGCAGTGTGTATGTCATATATGAACAAGTTTAAGAGTAGTAGACCTATATCTGATCCCTGAGGTACATCCAGGGATGATGGGACATATGGAGAAAAGCCATTTTCCCAGTTTACTGCCTGCTGCCTGCTTGTTAGACAGCTATTACAGCTGTTAAGGGCAGAGTTGGAGAGACCTAGAAATGAAAGTTTAGTAAGACGTTTTTTATGGGATATTGTATCGAATGCGTTGGACCAGTCAAGTAAGAGGGTAGAAACAGATTTCCCTGAATTACAATGATAGTTTATTAAACTGGTAAAGCTGAGAAGGACAGTGGTGGTACTGTGATGAGGCTGAAATTCATGCTGTGTATGAGAGATGACATTTTGGTCTAATCTGAATTTTAGAATTTGTGATTGAATATATTTTTCAAGGATTTTTGAGAGGGGTGATAGAACTGCAATTTGTCAGAAGTTGGAGAGCTCTGTTGAGGAACCATGTTTGTGTAGAGGAATGAAGTAACATTTTTCCAAAGATGCAGACGTAACTTTCTTATATTGAGCGATTAATTAAAATGGATACTAGAAGGGCCACTGCTTCTGCAGCAATTTTGAGATACTGTGAGTGGAGATTGTCAGGGGCTAAGGTAGTGGGTTTTAATTTTTGGAGGAGTTTTCTTGATAAGACATGTGGGAATTGTGGTGAAAGAGAAGGTTCTTTGTGTGGTTGCAGCATGATTTGGTGAAAGGGAGGGGTCAGTTGAGCTGGGTTTGGAAATAAGAGAGAAGACTGTGCTGATAAAGTGTGAATTAAATTGTGAGGCAAGGCTTTCATGCTCTAAGGTAGTGAAAGGGCTAGGCTGGATAGTTATACCAGGATTTAGAAGATTGTTTATAGAGGCCCAGAATAACTTAGATTTAGTCCTAGGCTTGACTTGAAATTGTGTGTAGTAGGATATTCTGTCACAACACACCCAATGTTTCACCTGATTTTTTAGCTGCCTTAATGTTTAGGTTAGTGGGGCTTTTCTTGAGTCTCCATGTTTTCCAAGCTTTATCTCTGTCATTCTTATTTTTTTTAGTGTTTTTGATAATCCAAGCTTTAACTTTGTGTGCTCTAATTGGGGCTAATTTGTTGAGAATGGCAAGGCAAGCCATATTGAATTCAAAGGCAGCTTGATCAAGGGGCAGTTGTCTGAGTATATTACAATTACACTGTTGTAAGGCAGAGATACAGTTGTCACTACTGAACTCAAATTTCTAACCTCTTTAATTTGACGTTTAAGGAAAATTTGCAAGTGTTGTCTGATTAGGTAGGTCAGTAGGTGACTGCTTACACAGTTTGGTAAAGTTCCATGGGACTGGAATCTGTTGGGGTGTGATATAAGCCATTTTAAGCATAGGCAGTAACCCTTTTAGTGCTTGAAAACCTATCCCATTTGGCTATAGAGTGGCCTTACCCATCCCATGGTCGATAATTATATATCACCCCTAATGAGAATACTGGAATCATACCATATATAGTCTGAGGGGAACCATACATGGAATAAAGCATTTAGGAGCTGCATCTGTCCATTAGTAGTACAGGGGGCAGTCCTGGGGTACGTTTTCTGTCTCCCATCCATAGATCTAAGTTGTGCTTGAAAATGGACAGGGATGAACTTTTTTATGTGGATGGGGTGTCTGTTCCACAGCAGCAGTATCATTTGAGAGATATATACCTCTCCCTCCAAACTATTCTTTTGATGTTGTAGAAGAGGTTTAAATCACTAGGCTGAGTATTTCTGATGTCATTTGACTTGCTGATGTGCAGTAGGTCCATTAGTAATGGGTCGGAGGATGTCATGTATGGCAGACACAGGTCACCTCTTAGCAGTCTGCAGAATACTGAGTATAGTGACAGGGTTTTAAGTCAGTTCATGAAAGACATGTTTAGACCTTGTATCCTTTTAGTAAGGTATCTCTATGGGTGTTCACTTGTTGCATGTGTCTGAGCAGATACATGCCAAAGGGGGCATTATATTTAAAGACTGGCCTAATGAGGGCTGCGTAAATGGGGACAAAGACATCCCTAGATCTCTACACAATCCATTTGTTTATAAGCTGCTCAATATAGAAAGACTTTCTTGCAACAACAGATACATATTGGTCAAAGCTTAGGTCACAGTCCACATAAGTTCCCAAGTCCCAAACAATTGGGTCAGCGCTTAGGATTGTATTGTCAATGTGATATTTCCATGGGATAGATGACTTCCCTCAGGACACAATAATGCATTTTTTGGAATTTAGTTTCAGTCCATGATTTTGGCACCATTTATTTATTTAAGACAAACCATCCTGCAGGATGGCTAAGTCATTTGGGGATTCAGTGCCTGTTCCTAACTTTCAGTCATCTACAAACATAGCCAGAGGTCTTTGTTACTAGATTTTACTTCAAAAAAGTAGTTGCCAAACAGGAGAAACCGCAGCACAGAACCCCGGAGGATTTCACTGGTGACTGGTCTCTTAGTGGAGATGACGTCCCCTATTTTGATTATCTGTATTCTATCTGTGAGCCAGTTGGCGATCCAGTGGGTGACATAGGGGCTTATTCCCAGTTTATTTAGATTTTCTACTTTGCCTAAGTGGGATATTGTGTCAAAACCTTTGGGCACTTTGAGGTATGTAGTTTGTACCATTTTGCCTTTGTCCATTGCTTTGGTGACATTTTCAAAAAAATCTACCAAGCTGAGTAAGCGTAACCTGCCTTTGACAAATCCAAACTTAAAACATAAACACATCCAGTGTTTGGAGGTTCCCTATGTCCAGCTTGATTAATTCCAAGTCTTTCCGAGGCTTTGCGTATGAGGTTGGTCAGACTTATAGGGTCCCCTTACGCAGGGGAATGAGAGTAGCTGTTCTCCATTCATTTGGTACAAAACTTCTATGGAAACCGAGACTGAACAGTGTTGTTAGGGATGTAGCTAAATTGTGCTTCATGCTATTCAATATACATCCAGGGATATTGTCAGGACCCATCGATGATGATGATGATGATAATAATAATAATAATAATAATAGTAATAATCATTATGTACTAGCTTTATAGATGCTGAAGTTCTTAAACCTGGAGACCAAAATACTTTATGAGTCATTAATTCAGGAAAATGCATTCAATTATAAATATTTATATGCTTCCAGCAACCATTCCAATTTTATATTTGAAATCATAGAAAATAACTAGTTGCATACAGTTTCCTATTTAACTACACAGGATAAAGAATTTTTGTACAAACCTGAAAGGGGAGAAATTATTTGAGAAAAGAGATTACTCAGTGAAAAAGCAAGTGACAGTGAAGACAGAAAATTACTGGAAAATATTTCTTAACAAGAATGCAAAATGGGGATGAGAAATATGGGTCATTTGATCAAGTAATTTTCAGTGAAGCCCAGTCAAACAAATTAAGTGCCTGAATTGAAACCTAGTGAAAATCCTTTATATGTAGTCAGCACTGAAGGCATAGAGGGATAAAGCCCTGACTATGGGACAGGTGTCCTTAGTTTAGTTACTGCCTCAGGTGCCTGATGGAGCTGCCAGAGGAGGATGGACATGCCCATCCTGGTGGGGAGAGCAGAGTGGAGCTAGACATATATTGCATTAATGCCTCAGAGGACAGGCAGCCATGCAAATGCATGACCTGTGAGTAAGCATTAGTCTCATCAAGCCCCGTCTTCAAAGACTGTTTGCGGAAAGATGCACTTGAATGGGGAAGATATTGTGGATCTCTGTATTCATGTGCATTGCACAATCCAACCAACCACTCCCACCCAAGGGGCAGGGCTAGACTATTACAAAAAAAAAGACCTTCATCATTTCTGTCATGTTGCTGAGGACATAAAACATTCTCATTGCTACTTGATTGATAGCCTGCACTGAAAAGCTCCTGTCCCAATCCTGAGCACTGAACAGCTCCTGTCCCGATCCTGAGCACTGAACAGCTTCTGTCCCAATTCTGAGTAACATTCTCAGGTAATGGAAGGAATAAGTTGTGTCCCCTTATGGGGGGCATGCTGGTAGGCAGACATGGAGGCAAAAACACATATAAAAACGAATTTTTTTACATGGGGAAAAGTCTCCAAAACCCTGCACCCACATGTCCTTAGTTAGTTTAGCCAACTCAGGGGATGTAAATCCTCAAGGTGAGTTATCAGCACCTTCAGTGAGTTATGACTCAAATTGTTGGATTTTTTCAATCAGGCTTCACTGAAAAGCAGCTTAACCAGATAATCAGGTACCCATAGTGAGAAACAGATGCAAGAAAGCACCGAATAAAATATGTAATATATCATGTGGTCCATTTTTGTGTATAATTCAAATAATGCTTTGAATATAAAATGTCCCACTGCAAATAGCGGAAAGTACATACAGCACTTCAGCAGTTACAGATCATGTAATACCTTCAAAGACATTCCAGAGAAGGAGAAAATCAGTACAGCTAGTCTAAGTCTAAATAACAAAGGTAATGGCAAATGCTGCAGCTGCATTGCCTGTGAAAATGTAAAAGTTACCAAGGTGTTTGTTCAGCCACTGTCCAATAAGTAATATTATAGTGATTTCTATGCAGATCATCGCCCTGTCAGCTAGTTGTACAAGACCTCAAGTATAACAGCACAATGGTAATACTAAGAATAGAAGAGAATCTTCAAAATAAATGCTGAAAAACATTCTTCCTCAAATGATAAACACTAAGATGTGAGGAGTGTGAAAAGAGATTTGCCTGAAATTAGTATTTAATGTGGAAGATGTCCCGTATAGTAGATTGCAATGCCTCTGCCCCTTGCTACGTAATCTGATCACATCTGAGCTCACCATTACTCTGACAGTCATCATCATCATCATCATCATCATCATTAACCCCCTTTTCCCCATTTTCTACATGGGGTCAGAGTGGAGTGTCAACTGTCGCCGTCTCTTTCTATTCAGTGCCACTCTCCTGCCTTCTTCGACACTCGTGCCTGACTGTTGCAGGTCTTCTTTCACACAATCCATCCACCTCTTTGCTGGACACCCTCATTTCCTCCTGCCTTCTTCCTGTTTCTCCCAAATCTTCTTCATCAGATTGTTTTCTGCTTTTCTGCACATGTCCAGACCACCGTCATTTGTTTTCTTTCACCTTTTCTGCAATTGGAGCTACTTTGGCTTCTGTTCTTATGTCCTCATTTCTTCATCTGTACCACAGTGTGCATCCTGTCACCTGTCTCAGGCACTTCATCTCCATCACCTCTAATTTCCTCATCTGCTTTGCCTTTACTACCCAGGTTTCTGTACCATACAGTCACACCACTGTGTTGTACACCTTACTTTTCAGCTTATTTGGCATTCTTCTGTCATATACTAGACTTGACACTCTGTACCAGTTGGGTGCAGCCTTTCTGATTCTAGCTTTCATCCCCTCATTCGGACTTCCTTTTTCCTCAACCACCCTTCCAGATACTTGACACTTTTAGCCTGTTCCACTATTTCCCTTCTAGCTCAATTGTCAGTTTTTTCTGAACTCCAACATTTGCTGCCATTACAACTGTCTTATCTGTACTTAGTTTCATCCCATGTGCCTTCAGGTTTGCATTTAGTTTTGTATTCCATTCTCCTATCCTTTGCTGAAGTTCTTGCTCAGTCTGCCTGTAATGCCACATCATCTGCATACAGCAACATTGTTGATCTGTCCCCTCCGACCATCAATTTTATGATGGCAGGTAAAATCTTTTCAGATTGGCTCAGACCTCTTTCTCATCATTAGTAAATGTTTAATTACTCGTAGTAGGAAGAGTGGAAGCAGAAGTTAATTCAAATCAGTCATTGCTTTAGTATAAAAATAAGAATACAGTTATCATCCATTTCCTGCTTTTCACCAAGTTGAACTTTTACAATACCACACATTCTCTGACCATTATCCTATTTGAATCTTTTTACAGATCTACATCAAAATAGTGTTATAAAAAACATAATCACACATTATACTCACAGTGCTATTATGCTAATATAAATCAGCATTCAAAGACATTATTAGTTATTGACATCACATTCCTAGTCAACAAAAGATTTGTATTCCCTGTAGTACCATAAACGGCTGCATTTTTGTATCTGGCATTTCATCTCACCTTCCTTTCTTCCTCATGGAGTTTCCCTAGAATAAAGTATACTGCTAAAATGTAATATAACATAATTGTCTGTTGAGACGAATGTGAATGGGACATTGTATCAAAGACTAAGGAATCATTACTAATACCCTCCCAAAGACTACAATTATGTATGAAAACACTTGTTATTAAGTTGTACAGGATGAATTTAGTATTTCACTATTGTCTGTGTTCAGCAAAGAAAACTGACACCTGCCTAATTTTCAACTTAAATAATGTACTACATATAACCATGGTTATTTTGAGTTTTGCATCTACTATGGCAATGTGTAAATTAGGGTAAGAAGAGGAAATTGGTTACTATGAGGTATGATAAATCATAAATCAACAGATATCATAAATCATAAATCAACAGATGTATGCATTAGCAAGATCTGTAGCTTATCACAGATAGCCGTGACTTAAATAAAGTAGTGCTTCTTCCTCATTCTTGGCTGCACAAGTGTATGATTTACAGGCATGGATAAGAAAGTATTCCCCAGATGAATTAACAGTAAATGAGCTGTATCTGTGTCTGTGTGTGGATATGTGTGAGTGCATGCATGTTTATGAGTTAGTATCTGCATGCCTGTTTGGAGCAGGTAATTTGCTGATTTCGTCTTAATAAAAGTTTATTTATTTATAAACAATGGTACAGAGAGTTAGTTTATTGGCCAGACAAATAAATACACATGCATGACGTGGTACCTATGTCTCTGATGGACAGAGGCAGTCAGTAAATCACCACCTATATAAATCAAATTTGAGGGTCACATCTGGGTTGCACAGCTGGCCATATAAGGGCCCTAGTGATCATTATCCTAGTATATACCTAAAAGCAATAAACCATGTCTAAGTATTGGTTACACTAGGATTTGCTCATACCTGGTAATCTGGTTATTTGCAAAGTAGCTGAATAAGTCAGCATATTTGTGACCTGCTTTAGTATGTTCTGTGTAGGTGCTATATGTGAGCGCAGTCAAGCACAACACATACAGGAGCAGGAGGGGAGGGTCCCTGGTAATTTGGATATGGGTGATGGGAGATGGTGTCCCTGGCCAATGACCTTTGACTACAGGAAGTCAATACTTCTGATCAATATTTTTGGTGAAGTTACAGGAGATTGGGACAAGATTACCCTAGATAAAGTACTTTAGTTTACTTTAAACTTTATAGAAGATTGTAGGGGGATTTTAGGGAAAGCGCTCTGCTGTATACACTCACAGTGATCCCAGGCATAAGAATTACTTGCCTTTCTTGGCATGGATTTTTGAACTACTTGTGTACCACTATATCTATCAAGCCTTGCGGTGTGTTCGGATCAGCGGGGCCATTCAGAGCACATAACAGAGGCCAGTGCTATGTCACCAGTGAAAGTGATGATTGCCTGACCATGTAGGTAGGCAGGCAACACTACCCAAAAAGTTCCATGGTAGATTTAGACTACATAGAAAAGCTTTCATTATCTTGCAAATAGCTGTCTCATGAATCCCACCGGTATATTTAGAGAAACTTTATGAGCGAACAGAGTTTGTGAGGTACTGTTAACATCCTTTTTACAGATAAAGCAAGAGATCAAACAGGGAATAGTATGGAAGTAAACAAACAGGAATCAATAAAATCCACAACCTGCAATAATATTGCTGGTTGTGGATTTTTTTTGAATAGTGTGGAAGTGCCCAGGGACAAATGATTCAGGGGATGGAGGTTTGATAAGTATTTAATGGAAGCAATTAATTTATTATAATGCATTTTTTCTATATGTTACAGGGTATTCAAGAGAAAGAAATTAAAGAAATAAGAATGTAGCATGCACCATGTGTGTCTGTGTACCCCCACATGTACATGCGTGTGCGCACACACACACACACACACACACGCACACACACACACACACACACACACACACACACACACACACACACAGCCACTACAGGATTATACGCTTTATAAAACACAAATACCTCGTAAAGAATTGCCCAGAAAACAACCTGTAGTAGAACAATTTAATGGTACTTCACAGATAAAAACTCAATACAAAAGTAAAAAACTCCAGTCAAATTATAAAACTTCAAAACTATATGCAATAAGAACCAAAAATGAAAATAATGGTTTATTTAGGCACTTAGAAAATTCCCCCCTTTGCACTAGATTCCAATTTGGTCCTTTACAGATAGTGAAGGAAGACATTAGAGGGAGACATTGGCGAAATAAACTGGAAACAATGGAATTTTTTTGGCAACTGAGGTTAAATGCCAATATTAGTCCAGGTATTAATGATTGCTGTTCCCTAATGCCTATTTTGAAATAAAAATCTACTGTTTTAACATAACTGTTTTAGTTCCTGATTTTTTATCATACTGGACCTTTAAGTAGTGATGATGTCACTAATTTAATTGATGGGAGGTGTTGTTTTTTCACTATTTAAACTACTTGTAACACTGTGTATGTTGTTCTGATGAAGTCCTGAATTTTTATGGATGAAAGCGCTTGACTAGAGTTTTTTACTTTTGTATTGAGTTTTTATCTGTTAAGTACCATTAAATTGTCCTACTACAGGTTGTTTTCTGGGCAATTCTTTACGAGGTATTTGTGTTTTATATGGTCTTGGTTTACCTCATTGGCACACAGGATTATACGCTTTAACATGGTATGTAGATTAAACATCTAACATGTATATTATGCTGCTTTTAATAATTAGATGCACAACTCATTGAACTGTTATTTGCTGATTACAGTCGGATGTCCTGAAAATATTATACTTGTAAATGACTCCACAGCAGGCAATAAGGATATTTGTTTTTAAAGTAAACTGAAGGTTAATGCAGTGATTTGATACAGAGAGAACAAAGAAGCCTATTAATTTCAGCCCAGTTACCTCACTTTAAATGCTTATGGCCGCAGTGGTGCAGCAGTTAGCATTGTCACCTCACAGCAAGAGGTTCTCCCGTTCGATTCTTGGCTGAAGCGCCTTCTATGTGGAGTCCGCATGTCCTCCCCGTGGTTGAGTGATGTATAAAGACATGAAGGTAGGTGCATCCGTGAATGGGTGTGCCTTCTTTGAAGGTTGGGCGTCAGGCTGGCAACTCGGCACCGTAAAAATCTACTGCCAATCATTAGCGGACCGGAGTTCTGCTGTGGTGAGCCCTAACTGGGAAAAGCCAAAAGACATTACTTTTTTAGCTCACTTTAAATGCTTGTATCATGAAATCATTTTCCATGGGCAAAATATGCAGCAAGGATGGTCAGCAACCTAAATAAAGATAGTACATATATACTAAATCAATGTGGACATTAAATGCAAAAACTATGACATCACAATGCTTGATGATGTTATGCTTTTTCTGTCAATTTATTTTTGTTTTTACCCTAAGGGGCACACTCATAATGGAGAAAATATAGTGGTTTATCTGTATGCCTCAACATACATGACTCAGTAATTATTTAAAAGGGGGATGCTTATGTAAAGCAGCTATTTCTTTATTATCTTCATTGTGTTCATTCTGAGGTAGGATATAGGTTCATAGGTTCATAGGTTCATACTAGGCTATCTGCCCTAGGGCATTTATAAGCCTAGCCAGAATGTGTTTGGCTTTCGCCACCCATTTAAAATTTATTTTGCTATGCCCTTTTTCGAGGTTAGTATACTGTGCCTCTGTCTAACAGTGACACAGAAGTGATACCCGGGGTAAACCTACGATCTCCCATCCACTCATCAAGATTCCTCCTGAAGAGAGTCAATGAGGGACTCTGCCTAACCTGGACTGGGATTTTATTCCAGAGTGAAGGGAGCCTCTGAGTTATGAATCTGTCCCTCCAGCATGTCCTATTTATTTCAGTACTGAGGTTCAAGTCTCTCGAGCGCGTAGCTCGATGGGATTTGGATTTTCTGAGGTGCAGCGTGTCCATTAATTCCGGGTTGGACATGGCTTTATACGTCAGGCACAGATCACCTCTGAACAGGCGGTATGCCACTAAGTAGAGCTGGAGTTTCTTTAACCGGGCAGCATATGGCATCTGTTTGAGCCCTTTGATCCTCTTGGTGAGGTACTTTTGGGGTCTTTCCAGTTGCTGCATTTTTCTGGTAAGGTACATCCCAAAAGGGGCATTGTACTCAATTATGGGCCTGATGAGGGATGAGTAAAGAGGCATGATGACCTCCCCTGATCTAGATGTGAATCCCTTCATGATTAGGTGGGCTATATAAAATGTTTTTCTAACCACTTTGGCCACGTGGTTGTCAAATGAGAGATTGCTATCAACTTGGGTCCCCAGGTCCCTAATTACTTCTTCTGTACTTAATGGATTACCACCTATGTGGTAATTTGTGGGCACTTTGTTTTGCCAAAGGGATGACTATACACTTTTGGCATTTAGCTTGAGGCCATGGCTCTGGCACCAGTTGTCTGTTTCTATGAGGCCCTTTTGGAGGATGCTTGTGTCGGCTGGAGAGTCGATTATGGTGCCCAGTTTGCAGTCATCTGCGAACTTGGTCAGCCACAGTCCTTCCGTGTTGGCCTGTACCTCCGAGAAATATATACCGAACAAGAGAGGCCCCAGGACTGAGCCTTGTGGGACACCACTTGTAACTGGTTTGGAGTCTGACATGGCTCCAGCAATTCTAACCATGTGGGTTCTGTCCTTGAGCCAGTTTGCAATCCATCTAGTGACATAGGGGTTTATATTTAAGCTGGTGAGCTTATCTATAATGCCCGAGTGGGGTATTGTATCGAAGGCTTTTGCGAGGTCCAGGTAGGCTGTGTGGACCACCTTCCCCTCGTCAATGGCCTTGGTGACTGTTTCAAAGAAATCAACCAGGTTTAAGAGGCAGGATCTGCCCTTAACAAAACCGAACTGGGTAGGATCCAGTGTCTGTAGGTCCCCAATATCTTTATTTATGAGGTCCATGATGATCCTTTCCAGGCTTATGGGGAGATAGTTTCCAGGATCCGTTGAGGCACCACCTTTACGAAGAGGGACCACTGTTGCTGTACACCACTCTTTGGGCACATATCCTGTAGTAAGGCTGAGATTGAACAGTAGTTTTATGTTTGGGTTTAGCTCTTCTTGGAGTTCATGTAGGACGCAGCCCGGGACACCGTTTGGTCCCATTGATGCTGTGTTTTTTGCTTTGGAGAGGGCGGCTCTTACCTGAGCATCTGAGATGTCAGGGGGGCAGCACTCTGCTGGGATAGATATTTGCCCTTTGGTGGGGGGGGGGAGTTTGCGCTGAACCTGTCAGCTAGGATGTTGGCAATGTCTGTGGGTTCAGTGTATTTTTTGTCATTTTGGACTAATTCTGAGCATATCTGGGAATTACCACCCAGGTTCCTAACATAACTAAAGAAAGCCTTGTGATTATCCTTAGTGTCCTGTGCAATTTTTCTCTCGAAGCTGGCCTTAGACAATTTTATGAGTGCCCGTAGTTTTTTGCTAATACTGATCAGTGATGCCTTCCCTTTTTGGGATTTTGCTCTATCATTTAGTAGCTTCCTCCTTCTGTTGTATAGTTTGTTTATGGCTGGGGTCCACCAGACAGGACATCTGCCTTTGGAGGATTGGGTCTTGGTTTTATTTGGGATCGCATGATCCATGCATTCCTGAAGGTGTTCATAGAATGCATTTATAAAGGATTCTGCGGTCTGGGCCGTATTTTCCACAGGACCGGGGCTTTGAAGGATTCCACCTCGGTTTTGAGGAGTGTGAAATTTGCTTTAGAGAAGTTTTTCACTGTGGTTTTCTGGGCAGGGGGTGGGGTCGGGATGTGAATATCCAGTGAGATTAGTTTATGGTTTGATCTTACCAGTGAGGGATACACTTCTGGTCTGGAGCATAGAGTCCCCATGTTGGTGATGATCAGGTCCAGTATGTTTTCCCCTCTTGTGGGAGTGGTAGCAAGTTGTTCCATAGCATTTGAGTTTATAAATTCTAGG
Source organism: Protopterus annectens (assembly GCF_019279795.1). Lineage (NCBI taxonomy): Eukaryota > Metazoa > Chordata > Ceratodontiformes > Protopteridae > Protopterus > Protopterus annectens. The sequence goes on from NC_056731.1 coordinate 884,434,565, forward strand.
AACCTTTGGGCTAGGGTGTTGGGGCTAGAGTAATGCTCCCAGTCTATGTTTGGGTAATTGAAGTCGCCCAATATAATGGTGTTTGGAGAGACCTTCATATTTTCCAGTGTTCTCAGAAAGGCCGAGTGGGGTTCCTGGGTTTGGGAGGGTGGTCTGTAGCAGGCTATAAACTGGAAGGCAGTTTTACCCACTGTTAGTTGCACATGGATAGTCTCTGATGCTTCGTGCTTTGCCACCAACCTGGAGGTGTGGGTATCTTTGATGAATATCGATACTCCCCCTCCTTTTGTGGTTCGGTCCAAGTTTTGGGGCCGAAAAGCATGGTATGAGGTATAACCTGGTAGTGCTGGGGTGCTCTCGGGAGCCCTGAACCAGGTTTCTGTTACTGCACAGATATCGATGTTCTCCATGCTAAGGAGAGTTTCGAGTGCATGCATCTTGAGGTTTAGACTTCTGGCGTTGAGTAGCATTACTCTTAGTTTCTTATCCCTTGTGATACCTATGGAGGTGGGTTTGTCTTTTGAGCCTTGCCCAAAAGGCACTATGGGGTAGCAAGAGCCTTTGCCAATATCCGAAAGCCCAGGGGTGACAGGTGCAAGCCATCCCTAGCGAAGCATCGTGGCTTGTCGAGCATATCATCCCAAGCTGACAGGCATTGGATCCCCTTTGAATGACACCAGTACTTAAGCCAATTGTTGAAATTGATCATCTTGTCTTCATATTGTGGCATCATTCTTGGTGAGGGTAAGATGCTACTCAAGGTCAGGGTCATACCGGCCTGGGCTACATGCTCAGAGAGCTCCTTTATGTCTCTTTTCATGTAGTCCAGGGAGGTACGTCTCAGGTCATTCACACCAGCATGAACAATGACTGAGTCATATTTATACTTGCCTTGGCGTGACCTGAGTGCTTGTGTTATGTGGCGGATCCTAGTGCCCGACAGGCTGCTCACAGTGACCCTCTCCTTGTTCAGCCTGGTGAGCGGGACGTCAGTGTGCCTGACGATAGAGTCACCTATTACAAGTGCATCAGGTGTGTTGTTTAGTCTTAAGGGCTGTGACTGTTTGGCACACTGGCTTTGTGAGATATGTGTTGCACGTGTTTTGTTTTGGGGTAGCGGTTGCTTGGGTGTCTGCTTTGGAGGTCTCTGCTGCTTAGGCAGATCTTTATTTAGAACCTCCGAGTATGTTTTTGTGTGATTATGTGTTTGGTTTGCTGTCGTGGTAGGTCTATGTGAGACTGGAATTGTAGTGAGTGTGGTTTCCTTCTCTTCCTGACTGGTTATGCCAGTACTGAGTTGAGAGAGCTTAGCCTCCAGTTTGGCTATATGGTTGCATCTCTCACATATGTTGGAATTTGTTGGGAGGAGGAGAGGGTTGTCTGTGTACATGAGGCAGTTGTAACATTGCCTCAAGATTCCCAGATTCACCAGCTGGACCGGAGAGGAGATTGACAACTGACCTTTGGACATGCTAGAATAATATTGTTAATTCCTTAATAATTGAAAACAAGGGTCAGTGGGGAGTGAGGGTGTAGTGCTTTTAATTTTTAGTGCTGACTTATATAATTGCTTTAGCGCGCAAGTGCCAGGTAACTTAAGTGCAATGTGTTACAGGTAACTTAAATGCAAAAATGACAAACAGTAACTTTATTTCAAGTGAAACAAGGAAATAAGTACAGTAAGCAATGCAGATATCACTAGTGATCCACAGAAGCGCTGAGAAGCCGTGTATTAGGTGGAATTAGCGTTCCAGGGAAATAACAAGCAAACAAACAACAAGCATATAAACAAAGCTAGATTCAGCAGGCCTGGATCTAGTCTATGCTACAGCAAACAAGGTGTACCAATTTCAGTAAGATACAGTCCAAATATTCAGGCACTATAAACCTTTAACCAGAAATTCCCAGCTCAGAAGGGCAGAGTCCAGCCTCTTCTCCCACAAGAGTGCAGACCACGAACCTTCTTAATGTAAAATAACTGGCCTGAAGCCCAAGTGCCTAAACCAGAACTAATACACTTTAAGAATAACAGACACTGGGCTCTCAATCAGCAGTTCCCAACTTAGAAGGATGAAAGCTACCTGTCCTGCCACCACAGTGCATGCCACAAACCTTCCTAATGTAAAACAACTGGTCTGAAGCCCAAGTGCTTAATCCAAAAGACTTAGAATGATAGCTACACTTTAATCAAGTTACTACCAAGCAGTAATAAATACAACTGAATACTTTAGAGAATGCCTGGATTAGTGCTCAAGTTACACAAACAAAGCTAGATCCAGCAGGCTCGAATCCAGTCTATGCCACAGCAAACAAGGCGTACCAACTTCAGTAAGAAGCAGTTCAGATATGCATGCACTATAAGCCTTTAACCAGAAATTCCCAGCTCAGAAGGGCAGAGTCCAGCCTCTCCTCCCACAAGAGTGCAGACCACAAACCCTCTTAATGTAAAATAACTGGCCTGAAAGCCCAAGTGCTTAAACCAGAATTAATACACTTTTAGAATAACAGACACTGAGCCCTCAATCAGCAGTTCCCAACCTAGAAGGATGTAAGCTACCTGTTCTGCCACTACAGTGCAGACCACAAACCCTCTCAGTGCAAAACAACTGGTCCGAAGCCCAAGTGTTTAAACCAAAAGGCTTAGAATGAGTTACACCAAGCAGTAATAAATACAATTGAGTACTTTTAAGATGATGCAAAAGTAAAATAAAGTAGGTTGAAACACAAGTACAGTAAAAGCAGATGAAAATTTTTTTTTTTTTTTTTTTTTCTGAACAAGTGCTGAGATCAAAGAAACAGATTTGAGTGCTGAAACTAGAAAACTGGCTAGTTATAAGAAAAAAAACTAAGCTAGAAGGCTTCCCTCCAACACAGAAGGGCTCGGGGGCTCAGAAGCCTACAAATAGTCTATACCACTTAACAGGAAAGGCAGGAAACAAGCTTAAATTTTTTTTTTCTGTTTCCCAGATGCTCTCTTTGTACACAGTAGGAGTGTCTGAAATCAGAATATGATCTCACTGCACTCAGTTGAGTGAGCAAATGAGTTGGGCCCAGAAGGAGTATCCAAACACAAATTTACAAGAGGGGCGGGCAGTTTAAAGGCCACTAAGATTAACACCAAAACAAAAACAGGCAGGGTGGGTGGGACTAACTGAAGAGCAGAGTCAAAACTTCCAGTTCAGTTAATATTCCTGCAACACAGTTAAAATCAATTTAAATACTGTAATTTTTTGAAAAAAATATGTATTACAGGTCAGCTACACTGAAATGGTCTTAGTACATTAAGTTGTTCTGAGTGAGCCAGCTATACTCCTTTTCAGCGGCAGTTCACAGGATGTACAATCTGCCTGCCAAGGAGGGCAAAAATGTATTGCGAGGCATGTTAGAGCAGCATAAGATGACAATTCATTATCTCTCAGCCAGAGAAAGACAACATAGTACATGCAGGACAGACCAGACTGGCAAATGAGCACATATCGTGTACCTTGTACAAACCTGCACAATGTAGTCTCATTAGGAACAAGGCTAGATTTTTAGTTCTGGTGTACCCATCAGGAATAACAAAGCCAACAGGCCCCAGAACAGTTAGCAGAATCAGTGAGTTTTCCTTATAATTACATGTTTCCGGGTTGACACAGACTTATTACTTGTAGGGACCTAAGTAGTACAGGCAAAGCGAAATGTCCACACAAAGCACAAAGGGAGATGGTGGGTGTCCCAACAGGAATGATCCAATCAGGGGGAACAAAAAGGATAGAAAAAGTTTAACAACCTGCAAAACATTCAGCAGCATTAGAAAATAGCCTGGCTCAAATGACAGAATCAGGAAATTTAACCAAGTTATCAGTCTGGTTCCCTTCCCCAGTAACTATTATAGACTCAAGAAGGCCCATATTAAGGTTAATAAAATCTGGTGGGTCCCTCCATAACTGACAGTTTCAGAAGTTTGCAACAGGAAAGGAGAGAATGGACTCTAGTATTATCAACACTATTAACAGAGATTATGAACTCCTACAAGGGTTAATGGAACTGGGGCATAGTAATTTAAGTTAGTAGTCTCAGGGGTCCTTAATGAGATTATTGGAAAGATAAAACTCCAGCATGACTTATAGCTAAATGCATTGACAGAGAATGAGACTTATATTATAGCTTAAGACTGATGAATTTATGAACCATTTTGTTAAAAGAGGTTATAGGTTCATAGGTTCATAGGTGTTTACTAGGCTAATGACCAGGAGGGCCTTTTTAAGCCTAGCCATGCATCCCAAATCTCCGACAAGATCTGATACCCTTGATAAGTGTAAGCAGGGGCTTGGGAGATGATCCATTTACATGTTGCCTGTGTCCATTAGAGACATAGATGCCAAACCAGGGATGAATTTCAAGTTCCCCATCCAATTGTCCAAGTTAGACTTGAAATGGGTTAGGGAGGAACTCTGTTTCACATGAATTGGAAACCTATTACATAGATGGGTAGTCTCTGGGATACATACCTGTCTATCCATCAGGTACTGTTTATATCACAGGCAAGGTTTAAGTCTTTAGAATGGGTAATTATGATGCTGTTTGTTTTGTGGATATGCAGGAGGTCCATCAGAGTGGAGTCTGACAATGCCCTGTATGCCAGGCATAGATCTCCCCTCAAAAGCCTGTAGGAGACAGAATACAGGGTTAGTGCCTTGAAGTGGTCTGCATAGGAAATTTTACTTATGCCCTGTATTCTTTTAGTGAGGAACCTCTGTCGACATTTCAATTGGATATGCCTGGTTAGGTACATACCAAATGGGCACTGTACTCAATGATAGGTCTGATGAATGCTGAATACAGTGGAACAATGACTTCCTTGGACTTAGATGCCATACCTTTGTTTATAACTTGCACAACATAGAATGATTTCCTCACTGCTGTAGACATGTGATGGCCAAAGGCTAGATTACTATCTATGTGTGTCCCTATGGTCCTGACTACTGGGTCACCTCTAAGGGGTGTGTTGTCACTATGATAGTTACCAGGGATGGATGACTTCCCAAAGGATACTATTATGTATTTCTTGGCATGTAGTTTTAGTCCACGGCTCTGACGCCAGTTGTTTGTCTGTGTCAGCTCCTCTTGGTGAACATTTGTGTCAGTGTGGGATTCAATGACAGCTCCTAATATGCAATCATCTGCAAATTTAGTCTGCCCGAAACCAATGACATTGGCCTTGACTTCTGAGTAGTAAATGCCAAAAAGGAGTGGTCTGAAGACTAATCCCTGAGGGACTCCACTTGTAACTGGCCTCTTTGTAGAGGTGGACTTCCCAATTCTAACTTCCTGGGTCTTGTCTGTGAGCCATTTGGCTATCCACTAGGTGACGAACGAGTTTGTACCTAATCTCTTGAGTTTTTCAACAATGCTCAAGTGGGGTATTGTGTCAAATGCCTTGGCCAGGTTAAGGTAGCCATTGTGAGACATTTTTCCCTCAACTATTCCTTTGGTTACCTTCTCAAAGAAGTCCTGCAGGTTGAGTAGGCATGATCTGCCCTTGACAAAACCAAACTGGGTTGGATCCAGTGTCTGGAGGTTCATTATATCTCTGTTGATAATCTCTATGATAATTCTTTCAATGGCTTTACATATAAGACTAGTTTGACTTATGGGACTGTAAGTTTCTAGGGTTTATAGATGGCCTACCTTTATGCAGAGGGAGGACTGTTGCCTTTCTCCATTCATGAGGCACGAAGCTTGTTTAGAGGCTACAGTTAAATAGTAATTCCAGAGGCCCTGAAGGGTCAATTTTCATGTTATTTAGAAGGCATCCTGGGATACTGTCTGGGCCCATTGATGCAGTATTCTTGGTCTTAGAGAGAGCATTAAGGACCTGTTCCCTAGTGATAGCATGATTTAGATTTGGTACAAAGTGTACCAGACTATGTTAATAGCCACAGAGCCATTTCATGTTTGCCTTATTATTCAGGAGAAGATACTAATCAAGGCGATATTTCAGATGTTAGACCTAATACTGCCTTTTTTTTCAACTTTTTGACTCCATTTCTTGCAGACCATCAGACCCTCTCTCGCTCCACTAGTCTATTCTCTCATCATACACTAGGGTGAGTGCAGGCCTAGAAGGGTCATCATTTCGTTTCCATCATGAGCTGTTTGATTTTTTTTTACTTTTTGTAGCCCTAACCCCTGTGTGTATGTCTAGTAATGTAACCAGGATTTGATGTACAATGTACATTAGTGAGGACATGTCTCTCACTTTAGTGAGTGACAAAACCTTTTAGGACATCTTTTTCCCCTTTGAAGCCACCACTCTCATGGAGGCCTCCAGTCCTTCTCAGGGATTCTTAACTGTGGGAACATGCTCTCTTGACATGCACTCATATTTATCCTCCTGACAGGGAGAGGTGAGACAGTGAAGCTCAACAATCTTCTCCCTCCCTCCCACATCATCTCCAGCAAGTGCCAGAGCCACTAAATTTGGGTCATCTGGGTCATATTCAGGGCTTTATTGCATCAACCAATGGAGCTGGATCCTAATACTGCTTTGTTACTTCATTGTATTTGTTAAATGAGTAAGTGAGATGGTTATACCAATCATTTTCAGCCTTGACAAGATTAAATGAAAAAAGGACATTTGCAGTACTGAGACCAAGTTACATTGACATAGTACTTAAAACATCAATGGCATAGCATTTTATACATTGTTTCTGTAAAGGCCAACATTTACAAAGAATGTTTATACAAAATACATGCAATAAAAGTTAGCATTGGTGACCTTTGTCAAACTGACATTTGAAACAGTAATAGTGATTATACTTAGAGTAAGTTGGGTAGTAGAGTAACAGGGAAGAGAGAGGGAAGGGGGGGGGGGCATTAATGAGCGCTGAGGAAGGAATGAGTTGAATGCATTATTTAAGGTTCTATTTTGTGTATATTTAAAAGAGTAGCAGAAAAGTCAAAGAACAGGGAGCAGTGGAACCATTTTCACAGGGCATAATGTCAGACGAGTGGAGAGGAAGTGAAATATGTTAAGTGGGAAGACAGTGATTTATGAAAAGGGGTGAGAGTGGGTTGTGAGTGAGTGTTATTTAGAATGGAGTTTCAGATGGCAAGGAATGACTTAGAAAATGAATTTTTCAGTAGTGACGAGTGAAATTGGGTCTTTTTAAAGTAATAGAGCTAGGGGGTTGACTTCTTAATGAAAAAGGTGCAATGGAATTGGAAGATTTCTAAGTAAGGGTAGACAGATGTCATTAGTGAGGATGTTACAAATGGTGGACAAGTAGGAATGTGGCCTGAGAGGTAATTGGCAGTGTATGGGTTTTGTTTGGGATGCAATACAGATGAATTCTTTGTCAGCAAGAATAAATCAGTAAAGTTTGTTTTTTACAGATTGGAGTAAAGATTATGTGTGCGTGTGTGTGTGTGTGTGTGTGTGTGTGTGTGTGTGTGTGAGTGTGAGTGTGTGTGTGTGTGTGTGTGTGTGTGTGTGTGTGTGTGTGTGTGTGTGTGTGTGTATGCATATGTGTTTGTGCGTATGTGTGGGAGAGGGTTACCTAAAGCTACAAGAGGAAGAGCATATTCAAGTTTTGGTAAAAAGATACTTTTTGTTATAGCCATTCTAGAATTTATTGTGAGATGACTGACATTTTAATTTTTTAAGAACCAATAATATTGTGTTTCCACATGGTGAGAGAAGTTTAGATTTAAGTCTATGTGAATAGCCAGATGTTTATAGGGCTGTACTGAGAGGATAGGGTGTCCCATAGGTGCTGTACTTGTAGACTGGGAGTGTAAGCAGACATTTTAGAGTACTAGTCTGGCAGTTAGTGCAGATGATTACAGTTGTGAGCTGTAGTTCTTGTGTTACAGGGCTTGATTCCCTTAGCCCTCCTTTATGTACTGTGTGATCTTCAGCATGTCATTTAACCAGACAGTGCTTGGGAACGATTGTGAATTTGGGATAGGCAATTCAACCTGGACTGCAGGCTAGTAATCTATGAACCTATATTTCAGAATTTGTTTTACTTGACTTGACCATTAGTTTGTTATTATGGAATCAGTGGCACAGTTGTGTAAATTGTTCCTAAAGTTGTGATTCTAGTTTACAGGCAGAGTTATTTGAGTTGAAATGAAGCAGATCAACCTCATAAAGAATCATTTTATTGTCTGATAAGTCAGTTTGGCATGAGTTGACACACATTGAAAGAAAATAGGGCCAGAAATTGAATCCTGATGCATACCTCTCAACTGCCTGGATTTTCACAGAATGTCCAGATTTTTGCCTCATATTTTTGGTCTGTTTCTCATAAAAGTTTTGTTTTATGGCAACTCTGTGAGAATTGAAGTCATTAAATAATGACAGACATTTCATTTTCAGACTTTTTAGAAGGGTGGCTGTTGTGGTGCTGGTTAGTGTTATTGCCTCACAGCAAAAGGATCTCTGGTTTGATTCTCAGGTGGGGTGCCTTCTGTGCCGAGTCTACATGTCCTCCCTGCAGTTGTGTGGGTTTGCTCTGGCTTCCTCCCACATTCTAAAGACATGGAATAGGTGGATTGGACACTCTAAATTGGCTGTAGATGCAAGTGAGTGGTACAGATGAACTACCATTGCGGAGCTAGTCACTCTGTGGTGTAAACCTTGACTCAAGATGATTGTCACTGTTGAAATGACACCCCACCCCATGTGCAAAAAGGGGTTGAGGATGGATGGATTTAATTTTCAGACTTCATATCCTTCATAAAAGGAATGCTGATGTGTAATCTTCTCAATTTAGTAAAGAAAGCTCATATTTTAATGTTTTCTACTATATCATAATGAAGCTCAAGACAGTAAAGTTAAACACCTCACATTGCCTGGCTCCATGGTACAGATTGCTGGAGCCATAACCACAGTCCACATTACCAGGTTTTGATTAGTGGCCCTATCTATGCAGGAGCCAGGCAGGGAGTGGGAGGAGTGCAGGGCCAAGACCTGCTGACCTCTCCCAAGGGGCAGGGTGTACATACTCAGGGGCATACTCTGCAAGTGCAATTTCCCCGGTGGAGACTAGGACAAGAAATACTCATGTTTCAAGGGGAAGGAGAGAGGCAGGGTTGCTTGGAAGGCTGGCCCCTTGAAAAATATTAGGGGATGTCCTCTGCAGTTGGCCTATTTCTCTTCCATCTATGCCACAATGTTGAGTACATGTGGGGGATAGTGTTCTAAAAAATGACTAGTGAAATCTAAGCAACATAAAAAACACAAGTGTTATTTGATAAGGGTCATGCTGCCCTACACTAAAAGCACCAATAGCCGCGTAGTTATATATACCAGCTCTAACTCTATGCATATTTATGTCCCACTTTTTCTATGAGATTTGTCAGTCCTTGACACAAGAATATGAACAACAATGTCAACAAAGCAATACACTCAGAATAAAAACACTTTTAGGAAAACATATCCTGCGCTAAAACATGCTGAACAATTTAAATGGTGCTGGGCATCATGTTAGTGAATTGACATGTTTTAAAAATGCTTACTGTCTTTACTACTTTTAATTTGTTTCAATTTACTAGTCACTTAGTAACTGAGAAAGCTAAGTTATACAGTTTGTTTCATGATATGAAATAGTGTCATAGACATACACTTGCTGTTTCAGGGCTCAAAGACCTATAGAATTATAATGTTATTGGTTTATATTTATGTTGTGTTAAACTGAAACTCGCAGAAGAATGGTAGTAAAATCCAAGGAAAAGACTGGTATGTGCTCAAAAAGGGAGGACCAGCATTGCTTGGACTAGAGTACTTAAGGAAACTTAAAATGAACGGGCATCCCACTAAGATACTAAATGCATTATCACAGAATAACAGCTATGGAATCATGTCTATAAAACATGTCGCAGCTGTTGGCAGAATGACAGCAAGTGTTTCCACAGAAAATGGGAGGCTTAAAGGGAAATCAGATATGGAATGAAGTAGTTCAAAAGCTAGTTCACAACTTCATAAATGTCATCCTCAGTCTTTAATGGTGGATTTGGAACTAAAGAAGCTGAATCCCAAATCATCAAACAATACGCTGAGGTGTAGTTACCAAACAGAAACTACAAAGTGCTGGTATATTATCCAATTCATCCAAGGTGGGGTGCAGTGGATGAGAAGAAAGGCAGGAAGTGGTCATATTTGTAGAGACTTCTTGGGCATGATTATTTCTCTGTGTACTGTTCAATATTGGGTACCAAGCACTGAGGGCATTTCTGCATCCATATAGGCTATGGCTGGTGCTTTATGATAAGTTTGAGCACACACATACCTGGAAATGGAAGAATCTTCAAAAACATGCTTGGTACTTAATATGGTCTGTTCAAGGATAATTACACCATTTTGTGGGGGGTGGCATCAATGTTAGCAATCTGGCTAAGCAATAGATCAAAATGGATTGGTGTGCAGTGCAATATTTCAGTAAAAATTCCCCAGAATATGGCTGTATATATGTGTGTTTGGGATGGGGGTTACCTGTATTTCATCTAAGGCTGCTAAATATATTTTGATTTGATTTCCCTTGGTTTTTCCACCATAGTTATATTTCAGCAGTATCAGAATTTCCTTATTCCTTTCACAAAAAAAAAAAAAAAAAATCACTAACTCCTTCCCCCTTTTCCTAGTTACACAGACATTAGCTGTAACAACCGCTTTTTATAAGTATATCCACTAGTAGAATATATATCCCCTTTCCACTTCTCAGCTATTACTGCTCTTTTGGGTCCCGTTCCTTCATTTGGTCAGCTGTTCCAGTGCCTCATGCCCATTGCTAAGTCTACTGGCTGCTCCAATTTACCCTGGTCTATTGGAGATTTTTTGCTGGGGCTAGGACAGGTCTTAAGTGTATTCTGGGGGAGGGGGTCACTGCTGTCATTCAATCAACTGTGGGATTTTTACATATGACCTACCCATGTCCCAAACCTCCTATCAGTGCTTGTAGTTATGTCCAAAGGGCAGGTGTGCAGTGAGGACTTTGTGGCATATTGGCCCGCCTCCACAGCAGTTCAGCCATGTCCACCTTGTGTCTCCTTTTTGGACCACATTCACCTGTCATGCAATGTCTTCAGCATCCCCCTGGGATTGATACAGGAAATGCCTATGTGAGAGCCCCCTCCTCCAGAATGGGAATGCCTGTCCCTCCTTGCTTCTCTGTCAATTGTCTAAGCTGCTTATCAAACATGGGTTGCGTAGGTCATAGTCAGAACTTTATTCCTCTATCCCACTGGAGCAGCTTTCACTGCTAAACAAACTATTGACTCTCTCTTGAAACTAAACTTATCCAGTACTTCATTTACCAACTACACCCCAAATTCCTGAAACTCTCAATGAAAAATATTGCAAAACCTCTCACCCTATATTCATTTATCACACTACTAGGAAGATACCTCAGGCATTTAAATACTACATCATTATCCCCTACACAAAATCTCAAAGCCTTTTGGTTTCGAAGACTTCAGGCCCATATCTAAGTTATGTCCTATAACAAAAATCTTAAAAATACTGTATAAAGAACTCTTAACACTATTAACAAATATGGGTTCCTTAGTGATCAAGAAAATGGCTTTAGAAGCTAATTTAGTACCATGACAGCACTACCTACAGCTGCAAACACTTTGCATAACAGTATGAGTAATGGGCTTATTTTTGCATTAGCATTCATCTATCTAACGGGAGCATTTGAAACAGTGAATCATTCATTCCTACTGCAAAAACTTTGCAAACTGAACTTTTTATGAAATGCAATTGAATGGTTCCTTAGCTGAATGAAAGCTAGGACATTCTAAATATATTCAAATAAATCTTTTTCTGATTTTGCAAACCGAACATTGGAGTACCACAACAATCTGTCCTTGGATCGCTACCTTTCTTCATCTTTATAAATGACATAATTTTGTACCTCAAAAATCTAAAAGTAATAATGTATGCTGATAACAATCTTATGATAGAATCCAGAAGAACAATCTTCTTTCAAGCTTTAATATATTAATTGCTTGGCTTTTTGAAAGCAAACTCTTACTTAATGTAAAAAAAACAATGCTACGCTCTTTTCCATTCCACAAAAACAGCCACTTGCCCTATTTTTCTTCTTATAGATAATGAACACTGCATTCCAAATATTACTCAACAGATGCACCTAGGCTTCATTAGAGCCCTCACTCAGCTTCTCCCCTCATACAGAAACAATAACCACCAAGATTCTTCCTCAACTAAAGCTATCCTATTGTATCTATCAACTACTGTCCTCCACTGCAATGACAGACAAAAAGGTTCTCCTACTAAAACTAGACTATGGTCTGTCTCTTCTTTGTTTGCACTAAGTCCAAAATGCTCATTAACTACAAATCACTGAAAATAAAGTATCTCAATTTGCTCTTGCAGCAGACAAAACAAACAACATTGTGACCTATTAACTGAAGAAAAAGCCACAAAAGTTCAACAGCTTAAAGACCCTGGTCTGTTCAGAACAAGATGCAAATCTCCAGAAAATGCTGTGTAATAGGTAGGACCATTAAAAAAACTCTTTAATAAAAATGATTTAAAATAAGATAAGCACTTTTGTTTCACCACAAAACTTTATCAGATAAATCCAAGGAAGTAGGGCTAAGAATTTATGTAAGAGCTCACTCCTCAGCAGCCAATCAAAGTGTGAAAATTGAGCTGTGCCCCTGTAAAGGAAACCTTGCTTTATCTTCTTAAAGCCTTTAATTTTAAAAGACTGGAAATGGAGATACATTCATTAATGCCTGGCCAAACATCAGCTTGAAACACCAGCCACCAAAATAATTCTCTTCTTTCTATAAATAAATGCCAGGGGCCTCCTCTAGCCCCTTGGTGGATCTGCTTGACAGCTACAAAATAAAAGTAATGGTCGTGAAATTCTGTTACAGGTTTAGCCAGGGAATTCTTAATTTTGCCTTTTTGTATATCATAAAGATGTTCATGCATCCTTTCTTTTAAGGCATCTTCAGTCTTTCCAATATAAAATGATGGACAATACCTGACAGAGAGCAGCACAGACCACACCTTTGCTGCTACAATCAAATTTTCAGCTAACCCAAACATGTTGTTTTTTTATCCAAAAAGAATCACCCACTTGGATCCATTTACAGAACAAACATCGCCCACATTTGGCCATTCTACAAACATTACTGGTTGCATTAATATTAAGCTTTGAATCTTCTAACATCTTCTTTGTGTTCTTCACTCTTCTGAAAACCACCAAAGGGCACTCTGGAAGTAAAACTTCCCTGTATTCTTTAAACAAATCCCAATTGTTCTTGAGTATCCATCTTACAGTCTGATGGTCCTGGTTAAAGTCGGTAATGAAGGCACTCCCCAGATCACTGGTTCCATTGCTATTGTCTTTGCCAGTTTCAAATATAACACCACCATTATTATTGAGTACCAGGATGTAGTAATTCCTTTTGCTTTTCATCACCACTTCCTCCTTGATATCAGTTACAAACTTTTTTTGGTAACCTCTTGCCAGAAACATGTTTTCTAAGGTGGCACACTCTTTCCAGATGTGTTATTCCATGGTGACCATTCTTGCTACCTCACAAATTGTCCCTTTACTACTGATTTCTTTTGGGCAAGGGGATGATCACTCCAAAAATGGAGGAAGGAGTTGGAGTAAGTTGTCTTTCAATAAATCCTCAAAATATAATGACCATTATTTGAGTCCTTGGACAAAAAAGAACATCCAGATAAGAAATATTAAACTTATACTTATTTATTGTAAATTTCAAAAACTCTGTGCTTGAGTTGATGTAGTTCATAAATTTTGTCAGCTTCTCCTCAGTATCCTGCCAAATGATAAACAAATCATCCAAGTATCTGGTGTAAAATCTCACAGACGTGTAAAAGGGGCAATTGAACACAAAGGCTTATTCCCATTTAGCCATTACAATATTGGCATAATCAGAGCCATAACGTGCCTCCATGGCCACAGCTTGGTTTTGATGATATAGTTGTCTTTCATGGAAAATATAGTTGTTGGTAAGGACAATTTCCATAAATCTTCCAGTTGACTAGTCTGATCACTGTTCAATCCTTTGTTTTCAAGAAACTCATGGAACCAGTTTAATCCCATCTTTTGTGGTATCACATTGTATAAATCAGCCACGTCAATAGTGCCAAGCAGGTCAGTCACCATGTAGGTGGTGTTATTGATGTTTTTTAAGCACTTCCAGGAGTCTTTGCAAACTTGTGGTTCAGTCTTAAGTATGTCTTTTAATTTATAATCCACAAACTTAACACATGCCTGATAGATCCCTGACTGTCCACAATGGGAATGGATAGGAGAGTTATTAAGGTCCTTGTGGATTTTGGGGATTTTCTGAGATATTGTTAAAGTAGTTAAATTCTTTGATGTTGGTTCTTCCTTCTGCAAACATATAATTTAAAAGGGAATTCATTCTCCTGTATGCTTGATTTAATTTGTTTCTGGATACTTCATTGCAAACACTGTCATACCTCTCAGCCTCTTAGAGCAAGAAATCTAGACAAAGTCATAAATAATGGGGGACAAAGACCCAAAAATAGGGACAATTTTTAAATATTGCTTTTACAAACTTAGAAAGTTGATAAAATAACAGATTTTGCATTAGTATGTATTTTCTGGAGGGTAGGAAGTCTGAAACTCAAATGTCTGTCATTATTTTCTGACTTCTATCTTTAATAGTTTGCCAGTGATTTGCCAGAGAAATGCAATTTTATGAAAAATGGACCAAAGATATGAGGCAAAAATCTGGACAGACTGCAAAAATCTGTACAGTTGAGAGGTATGACACTGTTGTTTAACATTAACTTAATTCTCCTGGAGTATTCTTTCTGTTCCATGATGACAAGGCCCCAGCCTTTATCGGGCTCCATAATTTTTGCCAGTGTTTCTGATATTATGTAAAGCTTCTTCCTTCTCCCTAGAAAGATTAGGTGTAATTCGACACTTTCTGTGCCCCATATGTCTTATGACCAGTTCACAGATTGTTTGGAACACATGCAGTAGTGGGTTCAATGGAGGGTTAAAAGTACTTAAAACTTGAAGAAATTGGGTAGGTTGTGTATCTTCTTTAAATAACAGTTTAAATTTTAGTTTACAAGCAAAATACTTCATATCCATCAAGGTCTCAGGAATGTTGGTTCTCCTGGAAGGCACAAAATTCATAACCTTACCAAGGACTTCAATGACTGCTTTCAATACAATGTGTGGTATAGTTATAAATTTTGAAGTCATCCTCTTTATTGGTACATATATGACATTTTGTGTTGTCATTGAGAGCTTCAAGAACATTCATGGTAGTTGTTAATGCAAACGGAACTTCCGCTATGTTTGTTGGTATGTAATCCAGTGATCCTGGTAAGTTCTGGATCTCTGGTGTGGTTTGTTCCTGAAATTCCTCCCCCTATTGGTTCGGAGGGGTGGGTGGAGGTTGTTCCCTGTTTCTTCATTGATTGTACCCCTGCCTCTGTTGTTGTTGTTTCAACCTTTCTGATTGCCTGAGTGGTGGAAAATCTGTGGGGTTAGAATGATACCCCTGTTAAGTTTAATTGTTGGTCATGCCAGTTTCCCCTTCATCATTGCCATTGGCTATGCCATTGAAATTGTTATGTGAGGAGGAATCCTTTCCTCCAAAATCCTTATTGCCCCAGGTTTGGGATGTAGGTGGATCAGGGTAGGCCGTTCTATTCTTAAATGCTTTACAGTCCATTTCATTCTTTTTATTTTTTTGTTCTTTAAGTTGTTCTATTCGAATGTTGACACTAGAAAATATCTGGGAATGTTCAAATTAATAGAGGGTGTAGTCACTATCTTTTAAAATACTTTCTTCCAGTAAATTGATTTCAGCTGTCAGCTGCTCAGTAGTCCTGCTGTTATATTTTACTAGTAGTTCCATGTATGCTTTCCCATGGTGATCAAATATGGATAATAAGTCTAGATGTAAAACCGAATCTTTGATTAACCCGGTAGGGTATCTCCAAATGTGAAGCCCTTTCGGGACCTCATTTGTATGCATAGCTTCCAAAAAGTAGACATTTTTATCTGTAATTTTGTAATCTAGTTCTTCCAGTTTGCTGTAAAAGTTGCCAGGTGCTTTGTTAACATTAGAAAAAAGGCCTGTTTCTTTTGAAATTCATTCACTCAGTTTAGGAACATTTCTGTATAAATTACTACTGTCGTCTAAACTCTGGTGTAGCTTGTGATGAATTAAGAGAAACATTACTGCTTGCCAGGTTATGTACTCAGCTGTGCTTCATAGGATTTGCTGTGTTAACCTGGTTCCCTCCCCCACCACAAGCTGCTGCATTATCTACAGTTTGACCAGAGGGAAGTTGTTGTTGATCTTTCGGCTTTTCCCAGTTAGGGGTTGCCACAGCAGAACTCCGGGTCTGCTAATGATTGGCAGTAGATTTTTCACAAATGCCAAGGTGCCAGCTCGATGTTCAACCTTCAACAAAGGCACTCCCATTTACGCATGTCTTTTGAACGCCCACCCAACTGTGGGGAGGACATGCAGACTCCACACAGAATGCACTTCCCGCACTCCAGCCGAGAATCGAACAGGAGAACTGAGGAAGTGAGAGAAGAAAATCTACTTTTTGTGTCAGCTGCTGCTTCAGGTGTAAAGTTAAGTTACCAAGAGTCTGTGTTACTTCCTGAAATTCCATTTGTGGAAATAAGGGCTGTGAAGCCATTTATGCTTCTGAGGCCATAACAAACAAAGTTCACAAGCTGAAAAAGCAACAAAACTACAAACTGAAGTAAAAGCCACAAACGTTCAACAGCTTACAGACCCTGGTCTGTTCAGAACAAGATGCAAACTACTTTTTTGTTGTTGTGTCTTTTAGCTTTTCCCGGTTAGGGGTCGCCACAGCGGAACTCCGGTCCACTAATGATTGGTATTTGATTTATACATGCCGAGTTACCAGCCCTGACGCACAACCTTCAACGGTCGCCCGATCACGCATGTCTCCACACAGAAGACGCTCTAGCTGAGAATCGAACCGGACAGCGTCTTACTGTGAGGTGACAACGCTACCGCAGCACCACCACCGGAGAAGATGCAAACCACTCTTACTTACATATATATTTCTTCACAGTGGTTATTGTTTCCACTTAAAATACTCCTTACAGTCAGGGGAAACAAACTACCCCATTAGAAGCAGCCAAGATAATGCACTCTTTTTAATTAAATGCAAATTCTAAACTGCAGTTGGTGAAATAGCCCTTTCCAAGCTAACTCTATTTGAAATGGTTACCCAAAGTCAAAAATAACAAAAGTCTGAAAGCCTTCAAAACCTCGCTATATGAAAAATGACAATGAAGCAAATTGTTACTGTTTTTATGATACAGGCTGAAGCAATACAATAGCTAACATGTACAGTTGTCTAAAAAATGAAACTATTGCTATCTTTCTCACAACTACACATGCATTATTTCTAAAGAGCTAAGCTGTACAAAGTTCACTGTTTCTTATTTTGTATTACGTTACCCATACTCAACTTAAGTCGTCCATAGCAATTTCTGGTTCACTATTACTTGTTTTCTGTTGAAGTTATCCATACTGTATCTAATTCTATTTCCCTTTATCAAAGTTCCTATATTTTATATCACGTTATTAACATTTTCATTTTCTGTCATCTATGATTTCTCTCTGTTGTGCTCACATGTATTTCTGTTAGTATTTGATCACCCTGGTCATGACTGGAAAAGAGCAGTAGACAACCTCTCTTACTTGGTTACTAACTAGCTAACTAACTAACTAACTAACTAACTAACTAACTAACTAACTAAATACATAGAGGGAGAAAGCCTTGACTACAGCCCAGATGACCTGGGATTGATTAACAACTTAGACATCTGATGGAATGGCAGGGAAGGATCCCAGGGTGGGAAGTGGTTACATGGACACCCCCTTTTCGGTCCCTGGTTGAGGTTGGGTTTGGATGGGGGGCATAGTCTAACAGGGGATGGGGAGCACTGGCTGGGTTTCCACGGAAGTATGGTGAGATGTTGTTCGCTCCCATTGCATGCCTGCCCCTGTGAAGTAAACCATGTAACTAAGGGTGGGAAGGGAAACAAAGGGCAGAGCTCAAAGAAGAAACACCTCCCAGCAGATGTAGGGGAGCACTCCCGGGATGCTGTTAGGATCCATGTCAGCCCTGGTAAGAATTCGGTAACAGTCCAGGAGTAGAGGAGTACTGGTAGTCGGTAACAGTCCAGGAGTAGAGGAGTGCTGGTAGACCTGGCATTTGATGTATGGCACTAGGGAACCTGGCATTTGATGTATGGCACTAGGGAAAAATGTCATAATGAAGCAGCTAGTTACAACAACTGTATGTTGTTGTTTGTCTTTCGGCTTTTACCGGTTAGGGGTCACCACAGCAGAACTCCGGTCCGCTAGTAATTGGCAGTTGTTTTTTATGGTGTCGATTTGCCAGCCCAATGCCCAGCCTTCAACAAAGGCACGCCCATTCAACGTATGTCTTTTGAATGCCCACTCGACCACGGGGAGGACATGCAGACTCCACACAGAAGGCACTCCCAACCCAAGCCAACAACTGTATAACAAATGAAATAATCCATTAGAAGCTACATGATGACAAGGATAATAGACTTGCCTCAACTTCTAATAGTAACTTGGGGTTTAAATACAGACTAAGTTAAACAATGTGTTAGAATTCAATGTGTATTTCATCAACAGGAATAAGAAGTTTAAAAGGCAGAGATTAAAATAAGGATAATACCATGTGAAAACCAGAGAAATATTAAATAATATAAATGATCTATTGTCTCATGACATATTGAATGCTTAAAAGAGTGAATCTAAAATAATCAAAAATAACACAAATTAAAACTGTTTTTGTAGCAGGCAAGCCCCCCTGCACTCCCTGTCCTCCCTTTGAGATTGCACAACAGAGGGATAAGGGCAAATTCCCTTACTCTGTTGCAATGTGATCTTCCATAAAAAGCTGCCGGCAAACCATCATTAAAAAAGAATGTTCACTCATATGAGCATTATTCACTTTTTTACATCACTAAAAAGCATTCACTCATATGAGTGTTCACTCTTGTAGAATGTAACCAAATGATCATACCTTAGTCGATGGACAGGTGGGCTGGTCAAACAGATTGGGTTATTTTTACAATTTGTAATTTCATGTAATGGATTGCTTGTAGGGAGGGAGTGTAAAATGAATGGTGAAAACACTGATCAGGTATTCTTAGCATGAAAAAGAACCTTCCCACCGGCTGAAATCCTTACCCGACATAAATATTATTTATGGACCCCTGTACTTAACATTGTTAATGGGCTTTTTGTAGATGGGGAATTAGAGCTGCTTTGAAGGCAAAGATGGTTAGGAATCAGCAGATGCTCTAAGGAATCCTTGCAGGTAGTTGTCAGTGAATAGGTGGGAATACTGAATGAACTATTCAGGCTATTGAGATGCATGAGTAATGTGGGTCTGAGAAGAATGTAGCATTCTAAAATTTTTTTTTAATCACCATCTCCCTTGTGAATAATCCCTTTTTGGCCAATTTGTTCCCTTACTCCTAGCATCCAAGGAAACTGGAAAAGAGAAAGAGAGAGAGAGAGAGAGAGAGAGAGAGACAGACGTGGAGAGAGCGAGAGTGAGACAGACATATAGACAGGGAGAGGGCAGGAGAGAGGGAGAGAGTACGAGGTAAGAGCCAAGGATTGTGATTTCTTTCCTGTGGGAGTTATCAAGATATTTTTTTTCTAAATCGTATTTATCATGATATTGAGAAAAAATAAAACACGAAGATAATGATGAAGTATATTAATTTCAGTATTTGTTTGTCCCTAGAATTACATAGAATAGCACAATATATAACATCTGAAATGACGTAACTAAACAAATTGCCTAGACATGGATATATGAAATTGCTACTCAAGTACATAGCTCCTCAGACTTAGCCTAATACATGCAAGAAAATACTAGCTTTGGCAATACTAATGATGGTCATCACAAAGGCTTAGAACATGTATAAGAAGTGTGTACAGAATAAAAATGTCAGGTACCCAGTGAACCTCATCTAGACTGAATTTGAATACACTTTCCCTTGTCTTGCTGCCCCTCTTTAAGGAGAGAACCTCCCTTTAAACAAAATTCCCTTTATAATAGGATGCATGTTCATTCCACATCCTGACCTTCTCTTATTTCCTTAGTCCTGTTCTAACCATACAAATAGCTGCTGCATTCACTTCTTGTCCTTCCTTTTTTACTTCCCTCTGTATAGCTATTGCACTTTCTTATTAAAAAGAAGGCTTAATGTTTAACCCCAGTGATTAGCTAATCAAACCTTAATAACCAGATAATGTAATCCTGATAAAGGTGAAGTGTTAGTTATTTTTGCTGCTCCTACTGCCTCCCTTTGCTGCAGCTGACAATTGCTCCATACAAGAGGTTAAACCAAAACCACTGCAAAATCGTCTCTCTGCATGTTGCATTTACTTTCTACGGGATGTTACTAGCCTGCATTTACTCCCCCTCTGCTCCTCCCATCTGTCCTCCTTTCCACTGCACTTGCACTCCTGACTAATTTCTTTACATAATTGTGCATGTCTGTCCACTTTTATTCCACCAAGACCCCCTTCCTCTAGCCTTTTAACTAGATATTCCTTAAGTTACATTCTTACCCTATCTAGTCCATCCCACTTTTCTGTGCCCCTTTAGTGCTAAAGATTCAAAACAAACAGCTGTTTTCTATATCCTTTCCATACAAGTTAGAAGACTTTTGAATGATTCTAACACTCCCCTGTTAGACCAAAAAAGGTGTTATGCCTGCCAAGCTGGGCCTTTGTGAGTACTAATAGTCTCCACTTAATGGATGTGCACTCCTAACAGCTGCAATCCATGGCTTTTACTGAGGTGAAGCTCTCATGGTCAGATATTGCTAACACTCTCTCCCTCGGTAGGTGAGATAGAATTGGTCCAGTTACTCCTATGCCTCCCTGACTGACTCCTTCAGTACCCAAACAGCTATTAGAAGTTAGGCCATCTGAGTGACAATCAGAGGTAAAATCTTTATACTGCAGTGTTGGCCACAAATAAGTTTAAAGTTCTGTAGATGACATTTATGATGGGTGGGCTACTTTAAACAGTGGATGAGACTAATGCTAGCTATGGGGATACTGGGTGGTAAAACAACAGATTTAGTTTAAAGAGGTTTGAAGTTTCATTTGTCTCAGAAGGTGATAGAAGTGAAGGCCAACACTCTAACACTGGGATCAGAGTACCTTACCTTTTTAGTAGGAACATTTGCATGTCTGCATCACCACTTTACCATACAATAAATTTTCATTTGAATATAGCATGTATGCAATTTAAAGGAGAGTAAAGGGTCAGAACACCTATTCAGGTTCTTAATAGCTTGAATTGCATTGAATGTGCTGCTTGAGTAGGGCAATGGTTCCAGTTTGGACACATCTGAAAAATTTTGGTTTTGGTGAGAAAAGGCATGGCTTTGTTCTTATTCATATTCACAGTAAGTTGTCTGTTTTTCAGTCTATATGAAAACGTTATGTATTTTCTGTAAGTTTAATGAACTCTTGAAATGACTTAGGCCCGGAGAGGACCATGTAATTTGCATAACATGTACTGTTTTCTTCATGCTTAATCTGAGGCCTTTGTTTGTGAGCAGAACAAAGAGTAAATGACTTATGATTTCATCCTTATGGTATTCCTCAACCCAGTTTAAAGACAATTGTGAATCTATATTATTACATATTCTGACTGGTTGATTATCCTGTTAATTTGCATACCATTTAAGCATGGGGTACTCTTTACTGTGGGCATACCTCTCATTTCTTAACACAAGAAGTCTGGACAAAGCATAAAATAATATGGGGACAAAGGTCCAAAATAGGGATAGTTTTTAAATGCTGCTCTTATAAACACAGAGAGTTGTTAGAATAATAGGATTTATATTGACATAAATTTTCTGGAGGATATGATGTCTGAAACTAAAATTTATGTTGTTATTTAGTGACTTTATTCCTTAGTGATTTGCCAAAAAGTAAAAAAAAAAAAATATATGAGGAACAGACCAAACATACGAGGCAAAAATATGGACATTCTACAAAAATCTGGACAGCTGAGAGGCATGACTGTGGGCCTTGTTTTCTCATAATAGTAGGGAACTGAGAGAGACTCAGGCATCTTACTAAGATAAACAAAATAACACTGTTTTAGACTTTACTGAGTTTGTTAGTAGTAACAATACACCGACGGTACTATGCACTTGTCCAGTCAATGCTGGATGATCTTTAGTAGCCCAGGAATATTGAGGAATTCAGTAAGTTGATGGGATGCCACTTTCTTAAAATGTTGCTTTGAATTGGTAAAACTGAGTTGGCCCAAAGATTATACTGAAAGATTAATTTTTGGCAGGGAGTAACTGTTGATTTCTAGAGTATGGAGAAAGAGTAGGAAGATAAAGTGAGGTTAAGTATATGAAAAGGACAATAGAGATGAATATCACAGGCGTAATAGAATTCAGGTATGTCATTCATCTCCAGAGGCAGTGATTGTGCAGATAAGGCAGTGAATGCAGTTTCTGGACATTTTTTTTTAAACTTGTCTAGAAAGTTGAGGAAAACATTACAATGGGACAAACTATTGTCAGGGTCTTATTCCTCAACAAAGTGAAATGGCACTCATTTTTTATCAAAGATGTGTAATTTCAAATTTTGGAAATGTCAGAGCTTGGAACACTGACATTTTGTAAGGTGCGTGATGTTTGCTTACATACATGTAAGCGGGATTGTTTGGTCAGGCTGAAACTTTTAGCTATTACAAAAGTTTCAGCATTTTGGGTACAGATAGTGTGTGTGTGTGTGTGTGTGTGTGTGTGTGTGTGTGTGTGTGTGTGTGTGTGTGTGTGTGTGTGTGTGTGTGTGAGTATTTGTGGTTTAGGGTTAAAGTATGGGCAGTGTAAGTGGATATATGTAGTGTAGTCGTTGGGTGCGTGTTTGGTTTTGTGAAGTGTTTGTGTGCGCGTGAGTGTATGTGTGTGTCTTGTGTAGTGGTACTGTTAGGGAAAGGGTTTTTCATAAGGAAATATGTTCTTTTGGGGTTAGGGATAGATGAAGGATTAGGATTAGCAGATATGAGTAGGGTAGTACTATCAGGTTTTAGAAGTTTTTTTTTGGTTTTGCAGATTAGAAAGAGAATTTTCTTTTTTATTCAGTGTGGGTTTAAGATTGTTTAAGAGAGAGTTTAATTTCAATAAATATTTATTTATTTATTTCCATTTGTTTCCATTTGTTTACCAACATAGTCTGAATGGCAGAAACCCTATTCAATAGAATCCTGCAGAGAAAAGCTCCAGTACAAGTTTTTAAAAATAATATGATACATAGTATAATTAACATAATCACGTAAAACAGTGAAAGCCAGAATATGGACAGTTACTTAACTGTATAATTATTGCTTTACAAAAGCATTAATTATAGAAAAATACCCAGCGATAAACCAAATAGACTGCTTCGATCCTCTAACAAACTACTAATTCAGACTAGCAAAATTAATAACACAGCCGGTGACTCTCTCTTTGCAAACTCTGTAAGTAGATCCTGGAACTCTCTTCCAGCTGATATTACCTTACTTTCCACCTTAGGTCAATTTAAAACTAGACTCAAACAACATTTGTCACTTAACTGGCTATGTCAGTGTATCAAGACTGGCTAACTCTCTCTAGAATGTGTAAAAATCTGTTAACCAGTTTACTGTGCAATTTAATTTAATCCTGACTTGCGCTCAGGATTAACTCTAACCTGTGGAACTTGTTTAACTTGCTTACTTATGTAATCTCTGTAAATAGACTGTTTGTAATATGTAATGCTGGTATTATGTAATGCTGTATCTGCTTACCCTTGGAGCTTTTCTCCCCGGGCCTCCGCTGAAAATGGACATGCATCCAGTAGGACTATCACGGTCAACAAATGTAAAATAAAATAAATAAAAAATAAATAGTTTATGCTTAACAGGTTTACAATAACACAAGACAGTAGCATTCTGTGAAATGGAGACAACTGGTGTTAGTGAAAGGTGGCAGAGTATTAGAGCTTAACTTGGTTTTAGTGAGCAGAACAAGGGCCAGACTGCTTTTCTGTATTTATTTATTTTGATATTTTGTGCATCAGTATTTGTAAATGACATTAATTAATATAAACACAGACATACATACACATGCACGTACACACACACACACACACACACACACACACACACACACTCGCAAACACACACGTGTGCATGCAATTCATTTTGGTGATGCTGTACCCAGGGGATGCCAGTCAAAATCTAATAACTATAAATTGGCTAGGTGTGTCCTGGAACTGGTTTATATAAGTAAGGGTGATATGTGTGTGTGTGTGTGTGTGTGTGTGTGTGTGTGTGTGTGTGTGTGTGTGTGTGTGTGTGTGTGTGTGCATGTGTGTATGGCAATGTGATATTGCCTCATGGAAGGAAGGCACCCTGCAAAAACTGACATTAATCTGGTATAGTTTGATGTTTTGGGATAGTATGCTCTAATTGTTTATAACCAATGTGGTGGTGCAGCGGTAGCGTTGTTGCCTCACAGCAAGAGGTTCTCCCATTCGATTCTCGGCTGGAGTGCGGGGAGTGCCTTCTGTGTGGAGTCTGCATGTCCTCCCCGCGGTTGGGTGGGCGTTCGAAAGACATGCATAAATGGGCATGCCTTTGTTGAAGGTTGAACGTCGAACTGACACCTCGGCGTTCATGAAAATCTACTGCCAATCATTAGCGGACCAGAGTTCCGCTGTGGCAACCCCTAACCGAGAAAAGCTGAAAGACAACAACAACATGCACTAATTGTTTATACTGAATGAGTTATCTTTTGTGGTTTGGAAGTTGGACATTATTAAAGAATGCTGCACGAAGTACAAAGTACCAGTCCAACAGTTACAGTGCTTTGTTTGGGGCAAAGTACCCCACAAGCCTGCCATCAAAAGGTATATGTTAGCGTGTCAACAGAATCTTGAATTGGGATTGTTTTAGAAACTGTGGCAGAATGTGGCAGAAACTGGAAGTTATTGTATTAAATTAGAGTGGATGCTGACATGTAGGATGGATGCTGTGTAATGAAAATGTTTGCTATAGGTGATGGTCGGCTGGTGTTTGCAACCATGTCAGAGTTTCATTTGTTTTCACTTATGAAAGCAATTAAAATCAGGGTTGGGGACTGTGTTGTAAATGGCTTTTGCTCCCATTTATACCCTAGCTATTGGTGTAGTGTAGCTGGTCCCTCCCTGCTAATTAGATTTCATGGTATTGTGGGCTTTGTGCATGTTCACAGTGTGTGGTAGTATTGAATTAAAGTTTGAATATTAAACTTGTGAGTAGCTGGTTAACAGTTATTTAATACAAAGTTGAGATGCGTTCTTTAAAGTGAGGTAGTGGGACTCCTTCCCTGTGAAGGTACCACTGAGCTACACATGTTGTTTGCAAGCACTTGAAGGGCTCACTGGTTGCTTGCTGAGGAGGCTGCAGTTTGTGGGAGTCCATATTCTCTTTTGGAGACATCCATTACTCTTGCCTCTTGGCAAAGAAATTTAGAGTCTTAATTGTTTCAGCAGTCGTCATTTCAGCAGAGAAGTACTGACATAGGGGGACAACAAACAAAATACTGCAGTGTCATAGCTGTATGTTGAAGGTATTATACACTTGGCTACAAATCTGATGGATATGGGAAATAGTACAGTCACACAAGTGAGTTGCACAACATTACTTAAATGAAGTTTCATAATTCGTGAGCATGCTTTGATTCAGACAGTAAAGGTAAGAAACATATAGCATAAATATGGAGTAACTCTGTTAAAACACTAATGGAAATAGTAAGACTGAGGACAGAGATGAAACTATGATCTTGTTGGTCTGTGGTTAAATTTATTCAGTATACAGGGGATTCCAGACCCAGTAAGAACATTATTTAATTTGGAATTCAGCAGATGCAGAGAAAAATGTTACTTTATGTAACTACAGATTACCTGAGTAGACAGAATACATGGGATGTACCAGTTAGTAGGAAACCAAATCCATGTAGGCAGTAATGTAACAATATCTAGGATTACGCACATAGGCTTATGGCCATCACTGGGACATATAATTCTAAGAAAGTAATACTCTCTATGCTCTTTCAGTCATGTGGACCTCATTTGGTTATTCAATTATTTGTTTACTTATGTAGGTGTCTAGACATAGGCTCATAGGTTCATAGGTGTTTACTAGGCTAACGAACATAAGGGCTTTTTTAAGCCTAGTCATGCAGCCTAAATCTCTGACAAGTTCAGATAACCTTGATAAGTGTAAAACAGATGCTTTGGAGATGAAACATTTACAAGCAGGGGCCTGTGAGATGAACCATTTACAGGTTGCTTATGTTCGTTAGAGACATAGGTGCCAAACCAGGGACAAATTTCCTGTTCCCTATCCAATTGTCCACGTTGCACTTGAATTGGGTTGAAGAACTCTGCTTTTCATGGATAGGGAACTTGTTCCAAAGATGGGATAGTCTCTGGGATACATACCTGTCTCTTCAGCAGGTCCTATTTATATCACAGGCAAGGTTTAAGTCTTTAGAATGGGTAATTCTGGTGCTGTTTGTTTTGTGGGTATGCAAGAGGTACATCAGAGTGGGGTATGACAATGCCCTATATATCAGTCATAGATCTCCCCTCAAAAGCCTGTAGGAAACAGAATCCAGGGATAGGACCTTGAGGCAGTCTGCATAGGACATTTTACTCACGCCCTTTATTCTTTTAGTGAGGCCTCTGTGGCTGTTCCAATTGCTGGATATGCCTGGCTAGGTACATACCAAAGGGGGCACTGCACTCAGTGATAGGTCTGATGAATGCCGAATACAGTGGAAGAAAACAATGGAACAATGGCTTCCTTGCACTTAGATGACAAACTTCTGTTTATAAGTTAAAAAGGAACACAGTTTTTCTCTGATACCACTATCAGACAAAATGCAGTTTTCAGTAGAAAAGCTCAGACTGGATACCACTATCAGACAACATGCAGTTTTCAGCAGAAAAGCTCACACTGGATGGCTGAAAAAAAAGTGAAAGGTATTAAATGTTTACAGACAAGAGTAAAATAATTTGCTTCCATGAGCAGCACTTACTGTAAACAGTATGAAATACTTCTGGTTACTCTCTCCAACACAGTTATTACCCCAAGGACAGTGGTGGTCCATCTTTCAAATGCATCTCAGTGTGGTTAAAGCTTTCCAAATGGATTTCTTACAAACACTGAAAAGAAAATATTTTGTTTATTGCACACCTTCATGGAAACTGGCATGATATTTGAACAATCAGCTATATAGTATCACTTAATACTGTATTCACACTATGATCAAATACTGCACTGTTAACTAGGACAAAAACACGCATGCGTACACATACACACACTATACACTTGCACACATTTGACAGACTTATATATAGATTTTTTTTTCACATACAGTCACAT